>NC_043023.1:1966893-1991893 GCF_006345805.1 Octopus sinensis
TGGCCACAGTCAAATGACTGAAACAAGTAAAAGAGTAAAGCATAAGAATATAATTATATCAAGGGGTCAGCTTTATGCTTCACCAATCACTGTAAGAAATAGAGGCTAAAGTCCTTTTTACTATCTTAAGGTAGTAAAAGGTGCATAGTGAGACATAAAGCTGACCCCTTGTTATAATTATGTATATAATTATAAAATACTAGCAGTATCGCCCGGCGTTGCTCGGGTTTGTTTTGACCCTTTAGAATTGGAATTTTTGCGTTATGTAGCTTGTTATTCTCTTTAAGTGAACATTTTGCTGGTTGAAATACACCAAAAAATGGCGACACAGCAGTCAAAAAAATCATAGAAAATAGGGATTTTCATAGAATAAAAAAGCACCTTTTTGATGTAAATAATTTTTGGTGTTAACATGGTCTGATTTGAATTTTATCTTCTACTGAATGAAGAGCAAACCTTCTTGTATCATACTCTCAATTTTGGTCAACTTGCGTCACAGGGTCTCAGAGGAGATAGTGTTAGTTGAAGGCTACCAAACCTGCCACACACAGACAATTTCAGCTCTATATATAGAGAGATTTATATATATATGTGTGTGTGTGTGTGTGTGTGTGTGTGTGTGTGTGTGTGTATGTGTGTGTGTGTGTGTGTGTGTGTGTGTGTGTATGTTTGTATGTATATATATCCAAAACTAATACAAGGAATATGGAAATTGGTGCATCTTCAAACTTTTATTTTAATTTAACAGCTAATTATACCACATAATTACTTAGTTAAAATGACTGACACATGTGATATGGTCAGCTGTAACCTGGACAATCACTGAGACTACTTATCGTGTCCACGAAGATAATTTAGCCCTTTATATTCATCACACACACACACACACACACACACACACACACATATATATTATATAGGTAATTAAGGTAAGTTCCAGCTGTTTCCTCTTGAAGCACATCTACTTATTCCATTATCACAATTAATATGTATCTATAATTAGTCTTGTATGTAAATTAAAATATACATTAAAATTGAGGAATATGGAAATATTATTTGCAGATTTGTTGAATAAACAAAACAAGAAAATGGGAAATTTTTGGCATTATTTCTTCTCCTTGGCACCTGTTTCGCTTTCCAATAAGAATTGCAAAGATTTACATGTCTCTTACTCTTTTACTTGTTTCAGTCATTTGACTGTGGCCATGCTGGAGCACCGCCTTTAGTCGAGCAAATCAACCCCTGGACTTATTCTTTGCAAAATTATTTCTATGCCAATATGCTGATAACAGACTTTTAAATCGTCAATTTCCACATGTTATTTACTCGCCACAGAAAAAACACGAAGAGCTGAAATTGAGGGAAGCCGGCCACAGTGTGTCTGATCCTGGAACCATGTGGCTGGTAAGCAAGCTACATACCACACAGCCACTCCTGTACTTACAGGGACATAAACACACCAGCATCTGTTGTCAAGCAATGGTGGGGGGACAGACACAGACACACAAACACACATATATACGATGGGCTTCTTTCAGTTTCCGTCTACCAAATCCACTCACAAGGCTTTGGTTGGCCTGAGGCTATAGTTGTATATACTTGCCCAAGGTGCCACGCAGTGCGACTGAACCTGGAACCATGTGGTTGGTAAGCAAGGTACTTACCACACAGCCACTCCTATGCATGTCTATATAATATGTAAATATTTTGTGATTCCTATTGGAAAATGAAACATGTGTAATGGAGATTCAATACCAAAAGATTTCCGGTTTTTGGCAGTGCTCCAGCATGGCCACAGTCAAATGACTGAAGCAATTAAAAGATAGGTACAGGAGTGGCTGTGTGGTATGTAGCTTGCTTACCAACCACATGGTTCCAGGCTCAGACATACTGCGGCCGGCTTCCCTCAATTTCAGCTCTTCGTGCTTTTTCTACAGTGAGTAAATTACATGTGGAAATTGACGATTTAAAAGTCTGTTATCAGCATATTGGCATAGAAATAATTTTCTTTAGCCCTTATTTATATGTTGTTTATAATTTTAACCGTAAAGGTATTTTAATATTCTGCCACATTTTTTGATGGGATTTTTTTCTGTAGAGAAAAAAAACTTCATCCTATATTAGTAGTACATATATATATATATATAGATATATATATATATATATATATAACAAAGGGGAGTTGTAAGGTACTGCACGAGTGGAATTATATATGAAAGAAGGTTTGAAAATGCAATTTTAAAGAAACATCTTTTAAAATTGCATTTTCAAACCTTCTTTCACATATATATATAATATATATTTCTTGACCACACAGCGATGATCATAGCAAGCAAGCTAAGAATTCTCATTTCATCTCTTCCTGACTCTTGTACTACACACATACATTTGCTGCTAACCCTTAAATGTTCGAATCTATTCACTAATTCTGCTTGTTCTTAAATATAACCCTTTAATTTGTTTATCCCCTCGGTACCAAGTTAATTTGTTCGTTACTCTGTTCATTTCTTCAAACCCCGATTTTTTCTAAGTCTACTGCCCCAATCAAAATCTTCGCAGCCCGCCATTCGTTCGCGGTTCGCCCGCCCTCCTCCCACCCCCACCACCCATACCGGAGAACACTCTGTTTACACCATCCCTCCGGATATATCCCCTCTACCACCGCCACCACTACGTGTCTGTTCCTCCTACCCCTCCTCCTCAATATACTTTCTCATTATGTATTTTACCCCTGCCTCTCTCCCCCTGGACAGAAGCAGCTAGCGCTGCAGCTCATCAAACGTCCCACTTAACTGTTATCTTATGTTCCTCCTGTTTTGAAATGTGTCACTGCCTCAACCGGCTATCTCCTTCCAGCCCCCTCCCCCACTCTTGATTCCTACGTTTTACTTCCTACTTTTCATTCTGTCTAGAACCTGCCACCAACCCTACCTGTCATCGTTTCTCTTTACCCCAAACCTTCCCCACTGGTGCTCCCCTATATTACATGCACCCCCCACCACTCTCTCTCCCTCTCCCTCTCTCCTCTCTGCCGGAACCCTCCCCCCCCGCCGCAATGCAACGAAAAAAGGCAATAACCGATTGTGGCCGATGCCAGACCCCTCTGGCACCTGTGCAGGTGGCACGTAAAAAGCACCCACTACACTCGCGGAGTGGTTGGCGTTAGGAAGGGCATCCAGCTGTAGAAAAAAACTGCCAGATCAGACTGGAGCCTGGGGCAGTCCCTGCTCCCCAGACCCCGGTCAAACCGTCCAACCCGTGCTAGCGCGGAAAACGGACATTAAACGATGATGATGATGATAGAGGAGAGAGAGAGAGGGGGGGGAAGAGTCCCTTCGGTCATGAATGACCATGGGATTGCACCTAGAAAGTACCCCTCTGTGGCATAAGTCTGGGCAAGGTTGTTTATGGAAGACCAACAGTCACCCATGCATACCAGCCTCCCCTCTCCAAGCCACTAGTGTTATCCAAGGGAAAGGCAAAGGGGCTGATACAGCTTGCCACCTGTGACATTGCAACTTAGTTCTACAGCTGAGTGAACTGGAGCAATATGAGATAAAGTGTCTTGCTCAAGAACACAGCCTGGTACAGGAATCGAACTCACAACCTCATGATTGTGAGCCTGATGCTCTAACCACTGAGCCATTTCAATTTCTATCTACCAAATCCACTCACAAGGCTTTGGTCAGCCCGAGGCTAGAATAGAAGCCATTTGTCCAAGATGCCATGCAGGGGGATTGAATCCAGAACCATGTGGTTGGGAAGCAGACTTCTTACCACACAGCTACCCCAGATGATGGGTTTTTTTTTGTAATCAATTTGTGATTTATTAAAATTAATTAACTCTTTTGTTACCATATTCTTGTTGAAATGTGCTGCCTTTGTTTCATTTGTGAAAATAATGGAAAATTTAGTAACGAAGCAGTGTTTGGAACAGAATTTTGATGGAAGATTTTAATTTAGATTACACTCAAATAAAATGTTTGTAGTTTGTATCGCAGAACTAGGGGTGGTCACATGCAGGTTGGCATTAAAAAATGGTTTATTAATATTTCTGTTTTTATATCAATGTTTCGGAAAAAAAAAAAAATGAGCTTAAAAAAGAATTCCAGACTTCCATTAAAAACAATGCTGCGAGAAATCATTTATTTATGTCAGTCATTCGACTGAGGCCATGCTGGAGCACTGCCTTGAAGTATTTTAAGTAGGATGAATTCACCCCGGGTCTAGTTAAAAGGAATGTGAAGACGCAGGCTGAAAAAGCGGAGCATTTTCCAGTTGGAATCGGATGTAGAGGATCCATTGGATACAGCGTCAGGTGACTGTTGTTATCGTTTGGCCTAACTCATCGTAAAGTAAATACCACCATGGAGGCAGATGGCCTAGTGGTTAGAGCAGCGGACTTGCAGTTGCGGGATCGCAGGTTCGATCTCAGACCGGGCAATCTGTGAGTTTATGAGCAAAACACCTAAGCTCCACGCGGCTCCGGTAGAAGGTAATGGCAAACTTCACTTTTACTCTTTTACTTGTTTCAGTCATTTGACTGCAGCCATGCTGGAGCACTGCCTTTAGTAGAGGGAATTGACCCCCAGGACTTATTCTTTGTAAGCCTAGTACTTATTCTATTAGTCTGTTTTTGCTGAACCGCTAAGTTACAGGGACATAAACACACCAGCATCGGTTGTCAAGCAATGTTGGGGGGACAAACACATACACATATATATATACTGCTGACTCTTTTGCCACAAATTTCTCTCACTCTTTCCTCCTGCATCTTGCAGCTCACCTGCGACGGACCAGTGTCCCGTCCAGGTGGGGAACCTATATGCCAAGAAAACCAGGAAACCGGCCCTTATGAGCTAGGCATGGCTCGAGAAGGAACAAACAAAAAATACCACCATGAGTGATATCCAAAATACAGTGGAAAAGGTTAGTGACTGGATTTGGTTAAAAAGAGATGGTGTGCAATGATGCTGTTGAGAGGTAGGCCCTGAAATGATGTGCATTCTCTCCTGATGACCCCATACACTTGCTGGCTTCTGGTATGTGGAGCTTTCGACTGATAGCATTTGCATGTGCAAGTTGTTTGCAAGACATCACTGCCTTACCATTTTCTATTACGGTCTTCCCTCTTGTCATCATCATGATTTAATGATCACTCTCCATGCTGGTATATCATCATCATCGTCATCATTATTTAACGTCCGCTTTCCATGCCAGCATGGGTTGGATGATTTGACTGAGGTCTGGTGAACCGGATGGCTGCACCAGACTCCAATCTGATCTGGCAGAGTTTCTACAGCTGGATCCCTTCCTAATGCCAACCACTCCATGAGGGTACTCGGTGCTTTTACGTGCCGCTGGCACCAGGGCCAGTTAGGCGGTACTGGCAATGGCCACGCTCAAATGGTGCTTTTTATGCTTCACCTGCACAAGAGCCGATCCAGTGGCACTGGCTATGACCTCACTCAAAAGTTTTTTCACATGCCACCAGCACAAGTGCGAGTAAGGCGACGCAGGTAACAATCACGCTAAATTGGTGCTTTTTACAAGGCACCGGCATGGAGGCCAGTTTGTTGCTTGGGTTAGATGATTTTACCAGAGCTGGTAAGATGGAGAGATTCACCTGGTTCCAGTCATGTTTTGACTTGATTTCTACAGTTGGATGCCCTTCCTAATGCCAACCACTTTACAAACTGTGTTGGGGTAATTTTAGATAGCACCAACATGACACCAGTAAAGGTGTAATTTATGTCACACCAGCACAGATGCATTTCGTGGCACTGGTGACTCTTACGTGCCACTGGCCCACATACTTTCTATGTGGAGCAAGCAAAGGTTTTTGTTTATGTAGCACTGGTACAGGTGCTTTTACGTGGCACCAGGGCCGGTGCTTTCTATGTAGCACTGGTACAGGAACATTTTACGTGGCACCAGAGCAGGTGCTTTCTATGTAGCACTGGTACAGGTGCTTTATACGTGGCACAAGTACAGATGCTTTCTAACTAGCACTTGTGCAGGTGTTTTTACATGGCAAAGAGAGCAGGTCCTTTCTATGTAGCACTGGCACAGGTGATTTTTACGTGGCACCAGAGCAGGTGCTTTCTATGTAGCACTGGTACAGGTGCTTTTTACGTGGCACCAGAGCAGGTGCTTTCTATGTAGCACTGGTACAGGTGCTTTTTACGTGGAACCAGAGCAGGTGTTTTCTATGTAGCACTGGTACAGGTGCTTTTACGTGGCACCAGAGCAGGTGCTTTCTATGTAGCACTGGTACAGGAACATTTTACGTGGCACCAGAGCAGGTGCTTTCTATGTAGCACTGGTACAGGTGCTTTTTACGTGACACAAGAGCAGGTGCTTTCTATGTAGCACTGGTACAGGTGCTTTTTACGTGGCACCAGAGCAGGTGCTTTCTATGTAGCACTGGTACAGGAACATTTTACGTGGCACCAGAGCAGGTGCTTTCTATGTAGCACTGGTACAGGTGCTTTTACGTGGCACCAGAGCAGGTGCTTTCTATGTAGCACTGGTACAGGTGCTTTTTACGTGGCACCAGAGCAGGGGTTTTCTATGTAGCACTGGTACAGGTGCTTTTACGTGGCACCAGAGCAGGTGCTTTCTATGTAGCACTGGTACAGGAACATTTTACGTGGCACCAGAGCAGGTGCTTTCTATATAGCACTGACACAGGTGCATTTTACGTGGCACCAGAGCAGGTGCTTTCTATATAGCACTGACACAGGTGCATTTTACGTGGCACCAGAGCAGGTGCTTTCTATGTAGCACTGACACAGGTGCATTTTACGTGGCACCAGAGCAGGTGCTTTCTATATAGCACTGACACAGGTGCATTTTACGTGGCACCAGAGCAGGTGCTTTCTATATAGCACTGACACAGGTGCATTTTACGTGGCACCAGAGCAGGTGCTTTCTATATAGCACTGACACAGGTGCATTTTACGTGGCACCAGAGCAGGTGCTTTCTATATAGCACTGACACAGGTGCATTTTACGTGGCACCAGAGCAGGTGCTTTCTATGTAGCACTGGCTCAGGTAATTTTTACGTGGAACCAGAGTAGGTGCTTTCTATGTAAAACTAGTACAGGTGATTTTTACGTGGCACCAGATCAGGTGCTTTCTATGTAGCACTGGTATAGGTGCTTTTTACGTGGCACCAGAGCAGGTGCTTATATGTAGCACTGGTATAGGTGCATTTAACGTGGCACCAGAGCAGGTGCTTACTATGTAGCACTGGTACAGGTGCTTTTTACGTGGCACCAGAGCAGGTGCTTTCGATGTAGCACTGGTACAGGTGCTTTTTACGTGGCACCAGAGCAGGTGCTTTCTATGTAGCACTGGTACAGGTGCTTTTACGTGGCACCAGAACAGGTGCTTTCTATGTGACACTGCCACACTTCATATGTAGCACTGGCACAGGTGCCTTTTATGTTGCACCAGTACTAGCAGGGTTGCTTAGTAACTAACAAGACAAAGATCTCTTATTTGAGAGAAGGAGTGGAGCTTAGGAAAGTGGTTGTGTGCCAAGCAGGAGATTAAAGTATGACAAAGTGACAGAGATAGGTCGTCTTACTATAGAAGAGATATTTAGCTATCACAGTAGGACAAAGAATGAGAAGGAAGGTGGGAGAGAGAAATAAATGTTATTGGAAATGTATTGAAGTCTGCCTACATCGTTGTCTAATGTCTGCTTTCCCTGCTAGCATGGGTTGGACGATTTGACTGAGGGCTGGCGAACCAGATGGCTGCACCAGGCTCCAATCTTGATCTGGCAGAGTTTCTACAGCTGGATGCCCTTCCTAACGCCAACCACTCTGAGAGTGTGTTGTCGGTGCTTTTATACGCCACCAGCACGAGGGCCAGTCAGAAGGTACTGGCAACGTCCACACTCAAGTTTTTTTCTACAGATAACAGATAATATAAATTTTTTGACAGGTTTTAAATTTTTAAGATGTGGCCAGCTAAAAATTCAGGTTTTAGATCTAGCCTAGAAATTAAAAAGCTCAAGAACCACTGATATATATCATCATCATCAGAGTTACATTAAGTAGGATATAAATGCTGTCATACAATATTTATACCACTTCCATTTCTAATATCTATATACGCTCTACAGACATTAGGGCTCACATAGGAGCTGACAGGGGACCGAGACTTCTGGTGGTTTGCCGTGCTTGGAAAGACACATACTCTTACTCTTTTACTTTTTTTTACCTGTTTCAGTCATTTGACTGCGGCCATTCTAGAGCACCGCCTTTAGTCGAGAAAAATCGACCCCAGGACTTATTCTTTGTAAGCCCAGTACTTATTCTATTGGTCTCTTTTGCCGAACCGCTAAGTGACGGTGACATAAACACACCAGCATCGGTTGTCAAGCAATGCTAGGGGGACAAACACAGACACACAAACATACACACACATACATATATATATATATACATATATACGATGAGCTTCTTTCAGTTTCCGTCTACCAAATCCACACACAAGGCTTTGGTCTGCCCGAGGCCATAGTAGAAGACACTTGCCCAAGGTGCCACGCAGTGGGACTGAACCTGGAACCATGTGGTTGGTAAGCAAGCAACTTACCACACAGCCACTCCTGCGTCTATATAAAGCTAAATAAAAGCAAAGTTGCCCTTGAATCTAGGCTTAACAGATAAGAAAATGAAATATAAGTACTAGATGTGGTGGTGGTGGTGGTGCCTTCTTCAACTTTGTGCTACAGCATGGCCACAGTCAAATGACTGCAACAAGTAATAGACTAAATGTATAAGAATAAAATCTTAGAAGACACCACACACACACATTGCCCCTTTGTTTGCTCCTCATGTGCCACCTGCCCCGTTTCCGTTACATTTCCAGCTTAGCAAATTACCGATATTTTTCTTATTTCTTTACTGCCCAGAGGGGCTACACACAGAGGGGACAAACAAGGACACGTAAATGGATTAAATTGATTATATCGACCCTAGTGCGTAACTGGTACTTATTTAATTGACCCCAAAAGGATGAAAGGCAAAGTCGACCTTGGAGGAATTTGAACTCAGAATGTAAAGACAGATGGAATACCTATTTCTTTACTACCCACAAGGGGCTAAACACAGAGAGGACAAACGGATTAAGTCGATTATATTGACCCCAGTGCGTAACTGGTACTTATTTAATCGACCCTGAAAGGATGAAAGGCAAAGTCGACCAAGGCAGAATTTAAACTCAGAACATAGCGGCAGACGAAATACCTATTTCTTTACTACCCACAAGGGGCTAAATACAGAGGGGACAAACAAAGACAGACAAATGGATTAATCGATTACATCGACCCCAGTGCATAACTGGTACTTATTTAATCGACCCCAAAAGGATGAAAGGCAAAGTCGACCTCAGCAGAATTTGAACTCAGAACGTAATAGCAGACGAAATACCTATTTCTTTACTACCCACAAGGGGCTAAACACAGAGGGGACAAACAAAGACAGACAAATGGATTAATCAATTACATCGACCCCAGTGCGTAACTGGTACTTATTTAATCGACCCTGAAAGGATGAAAGGCAAAGTCTACCTCCGCAGAATTTGAACTCAGAACGTAAAGACAGACGAAATATCTATTTCTTTACTGCCCACAAGGGGCTAAACACAGAGAGGACAAACAAGGACAGACAAACGAATTAAGTCGATTATATCGACCCCAAAAGGATGAAAGGTAAAGTCGACCAAGGCAGAATTTGAACTCAGAACGTAAAGACAGACAAAATACCTATTTATTTACTACCCACAAGGGGCTAAATACAGAGGGGACAAACAAGGACAGACAAATGGATTAAGTCGATTACATCAACCCCAGTGCATAACTGGTACTTATTTAAACATAACAACAACAAAATCTAATTATAATAGTATAATTCATGGGTGTATAAAGAAAGAAAAGCAAAGTCTACCTCGGCAGAATTTGAACTCAGAATGTAGCAGCAGACAAAATACCGCTAATCATTTCGCCCGGCTTGCTAACATTTCTGCCAGCTCGCCGCCTAATATCTTTCTGTTCGACAACGGCAAACTTAAACGCTTATTGTTAACCGACCAGATAACAGCCATTAAAATATTAGCTTCTTCCTCATCACCATCTTCATCATCTTCACATTGCTATTTTTGTTAGATGCAGTGATGGAGACAATGACGATGGCGATGGTGTGGTGGTGGTGGTAATGATAATGGTGGAGGGGGGTAGTTATGGTGGTGGTGGTGGTGGGGCTGTTGGGTTTGGAGCGGTTCTAATAAGTATCTAGTCATGTAGAAACTGTAAATCTTAAATTATGGGCCTCCCCGGTCTGTTGGTTGGTCGTACGACTAAAGCTGAAGCTCTTTGTAAAAGATCTGGTCTTTTGGTGATATATATTAGGGGGGAGTGGGCATGGGTGGGTGGGCGGGTGGTGGTGTAGAAAGCTGTATATGTGTGTAAGTAAACGTGTGTATAGGTAAATACGTTGATACATATATAATAGATATACCAATATAATATATATATTATATTATACACGCACATGTAGGTATATGTATGTGTGTATATAGATATTATATATATAATAGATATATATATATAATATATATATATATATGTATGTATATATATATGATATACACATATATACATAAACTCTCTTTATACACATATACATATGTATAAACACTTGTGTATTATGTGTGTGGTGTATATATATATATATGTATATATATATATGTGTGTGTGTGTATATATATGCATCCATATATATATATGTATATACATATATATATGCATGTACATATATATATATATATATATATATATATATATATATATATATATATATATTATGTATATATATATATATATATATATCTATATATATCCATATATAAAAATGTATGTAGCATGTATGTATGTGTGTGTGTATGCATATTTGAAATATATTTTTATATGATGTGTGTGTGTGTGAGTGTTTGTGTGTATATGTATATAGTGCATGTGTATCTATATATATGTTATATGTATTTTATGTGTATGTATGTAAATATATGCACAAAAATGTATGTATGCAAGCATACAGGTATCCACCTATACATATATATATATATACACACACATACATATGTATATGCATATATATGTGTGTGTCTATCTGTGTATATATATATATATACACACACGTGTATGTATGTAAACGTGTATGAGGGTGTATGCACTTGTGTATGTATGTGTGTATATATATATGTATGTATGTATATATACAGCTACACATTTTTGAATATGCATATAAGCAAAATTGTGTGTGCATTCATATATATAATTTTCCTTCTTTATACACCTATGAATTATACTATTGTAATTAGATTTTGTCATTATTGTTTTATTATTATTATTATTATTTATTATCATCATTATTATTATTAACATGACAAGTTGGCAGAATCATTAGCAGATCGGACAAAATGCAACTGTGCGTTTCTTTCGGTTCTTAAATTTCCGAGTTCAAATTCCACTGAGGTTGACTTTGAATTTTATTCTTTTGGAGGGAGTAAAATAAATACCAGTTTAGTACTGGAGTCAGTGTAATCAACTAGACCATCCTACAAAATTCCAGTCCTTGAGCTTATAGTAGAAAGGATTATTATTATTATTATATTTCAAGTTCTGAGTTCAAATTCCACCGAGGTCGAATTTGCTTTTCATCCTTTCAGAGTCGATAAAATAAGTACCAGTTGAATACTGGGGTTAATATAATCGACCAGTACCCCCCTTTAAATTTCAGGCCTTGTGCATATAGCAGAATGGATTATTATTATTATTATTATTAATTATTATTATTATTATTATTATTATTATTATTATTATTATTATTAAGGCGGCGAGCTGGCAGAATCGTTAGCATGCCGGACGAAATACTTAGTGGTATTTGATCTGCCATTACATTCTAAGTTCAAATTCTACTGAGGTCGACTTTGCCTTTCATCCTTTCGGGGTTGATTAAATAAGTACCAGTTACACACTGGGGTCGATGTAATCGACTTAATCCATTTGTCCGTCCTTGCTTGTCCTCTCTGTGTTTAGCCCCTTGTGGGTAGTAAAGAAATAGGTATTTCGTCTGCCGTTACGTTCTGAGTTCAAATTCTACTGAGGTCGACTTTGCCTTTCATCCTTTTGGGGTCAATAAATTAAGTACCAGTTACACACTGGGGTCGATATAATTGACTTAATCCATTTGTCTGTCCTTGTTTGTTCTCTCTGTGTGTAGCCCCTTGTGGGTAGTAAAGAAATAGGTATTTCATCTGCCAGTACGTTCTGAGTTCAAATTCCATCGAGGGAATTTTTTATAAGCTGGGGTCGATGTAATCGACTTAACTCCTCCCTCAAATCAAAATTTCCAGCCTTCTGCCTTTAGTAGAAGGATTATTATTATTATTATTATTATTATTATTATTATTATTATCATTATACTCTCTTTTACTTGTTTCAATGCGCTTTTATTGAATAAATTTACTCTTTAGTATTTTTATGCAATTCTGGGAAATATATCTGTTAAGATGAGACGTCAGTGTTATTTTCAGTTTTGCGTAATTTAGACAACAGTTTATTCACCGCACTCTGTGAGTATATATATGCCATGATAGATCGTTAGCTCCTACACGTATTTTTTCTCTCTCCTTTTTCTCTCTCCTTGTTTCTCTCCTTGTTTTTTCTGTGTATCTTTCTGTCGAAGAGCATAGGCTCGAAACGTAAAAGACTTTTTCTATTCCTGAGCGCTATACTAATACATTTGTTTGTTTGTACTCCACCTGCCTTCTCTTTGTTTATTTTCGTAAACTTTCCCATTATATATATATATATGTATATATATATATATATATATATATATATATATATATATATATATATATATATGGGGTTTGAGGGATGTAGGTTCAAGTCCCATGTATACAGGAAAACCTACTTTTTTTCTGTCGAGGGCTTATATACCCCATTATTAGACTATTTTCCTTAGTCATTTGCACAGTGATCGCTATAAGTTTTAAGCTTATAAAAAAATACCATATATATATATATATATATACATACATATATATATTTATATATGGGGTTTGAGGGATGTGGGTTCAAGTCCCATGTATACGGGAAAACCTACTTTTTTTCTGCCGAGGGCTTATATACCCCATTATTAGACTATTTTCCTTAGTCATTTGCACAGTGATCGCTATAAGTTTTAAGCTTATAAAAATACCATATACATATACATATATATATATATATATATATATAATATAACATATACATATATATATATATATATATATATATATATATATATATTATATATATATATGAGCAAACAACTGTACTGTGCATTAGATCAGTGGTTCTCAACTGGAGTCCTTATGGTCCTCAGGGGTCCACATAAGGTTTTGTTGTTAAAATATATGTGCAATAAATAGTTTATGCTTTTACAATATACAAAATATTTTAAATAATTATTTTTATATAATTCCCAATGCTATTTAATTAAATGAATATAATATTACGGAGATGTAATATAGGTGCAGGAGTGGCTGTGTGGTAAGTAGCTTGCTAACCAACCACATGGTTCCGGGTTCAGTCCCACTGTGTGGCATCTTGGGCAAATGTCTTCTACTATAGCCTTGGGCTGACCAAAGCCTTGTGAGTGGATTTGGTAGACGGAAACTGAAAGAAGCCTGTCATATATATGTATATATATATATGTATGTGTGTGTGTGTGTGTGTTTGTGTGTCTGTGTTTGTTCCCCTAGCATTGCTTGACAACCGATGCTGGTGTGTTAACGTCCCCGTCACTTAGCGGTTCAGCAAAAGAGACTGATAGAATAAGTACTGGGCTTACAAAGAATAAGCCCCGGGGTCGATTTGCTCGACTAAAGGCGGTGCTCTAGCATGGCCGCAGTCAAATGACTGAAACAAGTAAAAGAGTAAAAGAGTAAAAGAGTAAAGAGAGATGTACTTGCATAGCAAGTGACCTGATCTGAGATCGTGTGCTGGAACGAAACAATTGCAGAGTGTAAACTGTTTATAAGCCATTTAAGAAACACACAAAAACCATTAGATTCACTTCAACATTTAAATTTAATTTACCAAAATATTTTCTTCTCTTTGAGACCGCGACCTATTCACTGACAAAATTCTGGCCACATGGAATTTTTTTGTCAGTGAACAGGTCGCAGTCTCAAAGCGACAAAAATATTTTGGTAAATTAAATTTAAATGTTGAAGTGAATCTAATGGTTTTTGTGTTTTTAAATGGCTTATAAAACCCATCCATGCTGCAATTGTGTATGTATATATATATATATATAAATGCTACCCTCTTCTCTGCTTCTTCCTTCTTTGTTATCTATTTACTTAAAGATATACCAGCATAAACCACAAGTTTCCCATTGTTATTTTATCCATTTTCTTCTATATATATATACCAAAGTAAACACATAAATGTGAAACAAGGTGGAAAAAAAGAGTACTCAAATACCAGAGCTAGAGTAATATGCTTTATTTAAAAGCAGCAGACTTTAACAACAGCTGTTACTCGAAGTTTTGTTAACAAAACTGTCCAACAAACGGGAACGTGAAACTCAGAGTAACACCTTTTGTTAAATTTCTGCTGCTTTTAAATAAAGTGTGTGTAATATATATATATATATATATATATGCAGCATGGAATATTTGTCAATTGAACAGGTCGTGGTCTCAAAGCGATGGAAATATTTTGACAAATTAAATTTAAATGTTCAAGTGATTGTAACAGTTTTTGTGTGTTTTTAAATGGCTTATAAACACCATCCGTGCACCAATTGTGTCTGTAATGTATATATATATATATATATATACAGCATGGAATTTTTATCAGTGATCAGGTCATGGTCTCAAAGCGATGAAAATATTTTGACAAATTAAATTAAATGTTGAAATTAATCTAATGGTTTTAGTGTGTTTTTAAATGGCTTATAAACATCTTCCATGCTGCAATATAATAGGATTTTTTTAAAACATTGAAAGGCTAAGAGGATCCATCTGAGTAAACTAGGAATTGTAGGTACGCAAAAATTGGTTGAGAACTAGTGCTTTAGATAATGTCTGAATAAAAGATGAGATGGTCATGGTTGGAATATCTTTGATCATAGATCTGTTGGATCAGGACTGACCTGGGGCTAAAAACGAACAACAGCTATAACCACTAAAGCTAACTACATTGGATAATGTAGTCCCAGATACACTATGGCTGAATAAAAGACGGGATGGTCATGGCTGGAGCATCTTTGATCACAGGTCTGTTGGATCAGGACTGACCAGGGGTTAAACAACAACAACAGCTATAACCACTAAAAGTAACTACATTAGATAATGTAGTCCTAGATACACTATGGCTGAATAAAAGATGGGATGGTCATGGCTGGAACATCTTTGATCATTGGTCTTTTTATCAGGCTGACCTGGGGCTAAAACAATAACAACAATAGCCATCAATACTAACTACTATACTATACATTAGATAATGTAGTCCTAGATACCCTATGCCTGAATAAAAGATGGGGTGGTCATGGCTGGAACATCTTTGATCATAGGTCTTCTGGATCTGGACTGACCTGGGGCTAAACAACAACAACAACTAAAACTAACTAATACATTAGATAATGTAGTCCAAGATACACTAAGGCTGGGTGGTCACAGGTGGAATATTAGTGATCATAGAACAATTACAAAGACATTAAACCCATCATCTTGACCATGACCACCACCAACAAAAACAATAACAGCAGCTTTATAAAGATCTATGTAACATATAGCCAAAATTTTGTCTGATCGGTGGAGGCACATAGCTTAGTGGTTAGAGCAGCGGACAGGCGGCCGAGGGATCACGGGTTCGAATCTCAGACCGGGTGGTGTGTGTGTTTATGAGCGAAACACCTAAGCTCCACGCGGCTCCGGCAGAAGATAATGGCAAACTTCTGCTGACTCTTTCACCACAACTTTCTCTCACTCTTTCCTCCTGCATCTTGCAGCTCACCTGCGACGGACCAGCGTCCTGTCCAGGTGGGGAACTTATACATCAAGGAAACTAGGAAACTGGCCCTTATGAGCCAGGCATGGCTCAAGAAGGAACAAACAACAACATATATATATATGTGTGTGTGTGTGTGTATGTGTGGAGGCACATGGCCTAGTGGTTAGAGCAGCGGACAGGTGGTTGAGGGATCGCGGGTTTGAATCTCAGACCGGGCGATGTGTGTGTTTATGAGCGAAACACCTAAGCTCCACACGGCTCCGGCAGAAGGTCATGGCGAACTTCTGCTGACTCTTTTGCCACAACTTTCTCTCACTCTTTCCTCCTCCATCTTGCAGCTCACCTGCGATGGACCGGCGTCCTGTCCAGGTGGAGAACCTATATGCCAAGAAACCGGGAAACCGGCCCTCATGAGCCAGGTGTGGCTTGAGAAGGATCAACACATTATCTGATAATGTAGTGAGATGGTGGTGATGGTGGTGGTTGTATACCTGTGGTCAGGTGTGTAGTTCCTGTCATAGTTGTGTGTGGGTTGTGTATTGGCTGTGTGGCAGTAGTAAGGGTGTGTTTGTGGTAGTGGTGGCTATGTTCCTGATGGTGGTGGTGGTGGGGTGTTGGTATAGGTGTGTTTCTGGTGGTGGTATTGATACTAGTACAGGCATGGTTCTGATAATAGTGGTGGTGATAGTGATGGTATATGTGTGTCCCTGATGGTGTTGGTGCTAGTACAGGTGTGTTGCTGGTGGTGGTTGTGATGGTGATGGTGGTTGTAGTGGTGGTGGTTGTGATAGTGTTGATGGTGGTGATGGTGGTTGTAATGGTGGTGATGTTTGTGGTGGTGGTGATGGTGGTTGTTGTGATGGTTGTTGTGGTGGTGGTTGTGATAGTGTTGATGGTGGTGATGGTGGTTGTAATGGTGGTAATGTTTGTAGTGGTGGTAATGTTTGAGGCGGTGGTAGTAGTGATGGAGGTTGTGGTGGTGGTGGTGGTGGTGATGGTGGTTGCAGTGGTAGTGATTCTAGTAAAGGTGTGCCCCTGGCAGAGGTTGATACTTTGAATACATTTCAGATGGTGTTGGTGGTAGTGGTAGTAGAAATGCTAGTATAGGAGCATTTCTGGTGGTGGTAAAGTGTGGTGGTGCTGGCGCTAGTATAGGTGTATTCCCAGCATTGATGATGACGGTGGTGATGGTGCTGGCACAGGCAGGTGTGTTTCCAGTCATGGTGATGCACTGGTGTGGTAGTACAGATGGTAGTATAGTATAGTATAGTGTAGCGTAGTGACCACATGATACAGTACAGCATGTAGTACAACATGATTCCACTGCATGGCAACCCAGAGGTTCGATCTGGCGGCTTGCAATATACAATCTTTGCACCATGACTACGGAGCTGTATAGACCCCACTGCAGCAGCAGTGGTGGTGTCGAGGCTCTGCAGTGGTGGCTGTAGTTGGTTTCCATAGCAACGCGATACAGAATACAGCAGCCGTAGAGCGGTGGCAGCGATGGAGGTGAGGCAAGATGTCGATGGCAGAGCAGCAATATTTCTAAAGTGTTATTGTTTTCTTGGGTCCCTTGTCGCTGTAATAAGGATGCAGAGGAGCGGGGTGGGGGTTAGGGGGTGTGGGGTGGCACGGTGCAGTGCTGGGTGGCGGGGTCTGCGCTGAGTCGGAGTCGGCAGCGGTGTGGAAAGAGAGTCTTGCTATAATGGTTTATGGCTTACCATTGTTGTCAGTGATACAGTCAACTGCATTGTTACTACCACCACCACTACCACAACCACCACCACCACCAACACACCACCGCCTCCACTACCACTATAGCATTATTGCTATAACTACTACTACTACTGCAACTACCAGCACCACCACTACCAACACCATTATTGCTATTACTACTACTACTACTACTACTACTACTACTACTACTACCAGCACCACCACCGCCTCCACTACCAACACCATTATTGCTACTACTACTACTATTACTACTACCAGCAACACCACCGCCTCCACTACCAACACCATTATTGCTATAACTACTACTACTACTACCAGCACCACCACCGCCACCACTACCAACACCATTATTGCTATAACTACTACTACCACCACCATCACTACTACCACCTCCACTACCACTATAGCATTATTGCTATAACTACTACTACCATTACCACCACTACTACCACCTCCATTACTACTATAGCATTATTGCTATAACTACTACTGCTACCACCACCACCACCACCAATACTGCCTCTACTACCAACAACACCTGTGGCTACTACTATCACCACTAACACTGCCTCCACTACTAACACCACCTCAACACTACTACCACTACTACCACCACCACCACTGCCAACACATTATTGCTATAACTACTACTACTGCTACTACTATCACCACCACCACCACCACTAACATTGCCTTCACTACCAACACCACCTGTGGCTACTACTACCACCACCAACACTGCCTCCACTACCAACACCACCTACAGCTACTACTACCACTACTACCACGACCACTACTACCACGACCACCACTGCCAACACATTATTACTATAACTACTACTATTGCCACCACCACCACTAACACTGCCTTCACTACCAATATCACCTGTGGCTACTACAACCACTACTACCAACACCAACACTGCCTCCACTACCAACACCACCTACAGCTACTACTACCACTACTACCACGACCACTACTACCACGACCACCACTGCCAACACATTATTACTATAACTACTACTATTGCCACCACCACCACTAACACTGCCTTCACTACCAATATCACCTGTGGCTACTACAACCACTACTACCAACACCAACACTGCCTCCACTACCAACACCACCTACAGCTACTACTACCACTACTACCACCGCCAACACTGCCTCCACTACCAACACCATTATTACTATAACTACTACTACTGCTACTACTACCATTACCACCACTACTACCACCTCCACTACCACTATAGCATTATTGCTATAACTACTACTTCTACCACCACCACCACCACCAACACTGCCTCCACTACCAACACCACCTGTGGCTACTACTGCCACCACCATTAACACTGCCTCCTACTACTACTGCCACTACTACCACCATCACCTTAACTGACTACTACCACTACCACCACAACTCACTACTACTACTATCACCACCACCACCTACTATTGCTATAACAATACCACCTATACTGCAACCACCACCTTCTGCTACTACTACCACCACCACCACCACCACCACTGCCTTCACTACAACACCACCTACAGCTACTACCACCACTACTAACACTGCCTCCACTACAAACACCCTTATTGCTATAACTACAACTACTACTACTAATGCTACAACCAGTACCACTACTACTGATACTACCATTGCTAACTTCACAACTATTATTACTACCATTGCTACAACCACCACTGATACTATTACTGTAACTACAATTACTACTACTTCGACTACTACCACAACCACTTTCACTAATACTACCTCCACCACTACCACTGAGAGTATTACTATTGCTAATACTTTTACCACTACCACAAACATTATTACTACCACTACCACCACCACCACCACCACCACTAATACTAATACCACTAACACTACTACTACTACAACCACCGACTCCCACTACTACTACTACCACCACCATCACCTACTACTGCAACTACTACCACTGCTACCTACTACCACCTACTACCACTATCACCGCTACCTACTACTACCATTACCACCACCTACTACTACTATTACTACTACTACCACTGCTACCTACTACTACTACCACTACTGCTGCTACTATCACCACCACCACAACTGACTACTACCATCACCTACTACTACTGCCACTACTCCCACCACCACCACCACCATAACTGACTACTACCACCACCACTACAACTACCACCATCACTACAACTACCACCACCTACTACTACTATCATCACCACCTACTACTTCTACTACCACCACCACCACCACCAGCTACTACCATCACTACCACCTACTACTACAACTACTGCAGCTACTACTACCACCACCTAGTATTACTGCTACTACCACCACCATCTACCAATACTACTTCTAGCACCACCTACGACTACTACTTCTGCTACTACCACCACATACAACCACTACTACCTCCTCCTACTACTACTACTACTACAGCCACCACCACCACTATTACTACAACTACAAATTTGTTATTATTTACTGTTTTTCCTGTAATTATTGTCATCATCATCATCATCATCACCATTTGGTAAAATTACTAGAGTGCTTGAACAAACAAATACCTTGTGGTATTTCTTTTGACACTCTAGGTTTTGTGTTCAAATCCTGCTGAGGCCGATTTTGCATTTCACCCTTTTGGGGTTGATGAAAATAAATACCCATTTAGTACCAGGATCAATGCACTCGACTACTACTACTAATACTACTACCACCACCACAACCACCACTACCACCTACAACTAATACTACCACCACGACAAATGACTACTACTACCACCACCACCACCTACTACAACTATGGAGAAAAGAATTATTATTATTATTATTATTATTATTGAGTGAGAGAGCAGTGCATGCCATCAAAGGGACACTGGAGTAAAATATACGAAGCCCAGTATACCCATCATGACTACCCGTCTGATAAGGGTACACTAGGCACATGCATCACAACCATATGTGCGCAATATGGTGATCTCATATCAAGATAAACAGCACATGACCTTGCAGGTGGGCCCCAGTTAGAATTTTCTTCTGGTTGAGTAACCCAACCTACACAAAAGGTCCCTGAATAAGGGTTGTTTAAGGATGTTGAACGAAACACCTTTGTTTCCAGAGGTGAATTATTCACACCCCAAAGAATCCCTCTCAACACATGGCTATGATGCTCCCCCACTATTCCTGCCCGTGATCAGAGATGCTCATATCATCAGCCACTAAGGGTCACGCTCAACTGGTTAAGGTCAAACAACTGACAAGCAAATCTGTGGTATTGAGCAGAATATTTGCTGTAGCCCAACTTTGATACCAAGACAAAACAATGTACATGATGACACTTCCAATCAGTTAAGATCAGAAGCCATGAGAGCCACTGCCTGGTACTGCATCAGGGCATTTATTATTATTATTATTATGAGTGGTAAGAAGCTTGTTTCCCAACCACAGGGCCAGGCGGTCAATTGAGATTTCTACTGCAATGGTTTGAAGCATTTGAGGGAATGCATTCGGTGAAAGCAACCGGATCTGTGAAGCAAGTAGAACAGGATTCCTCACAATGACGAAGCACCCTGTCATCAAACTCTCCTCACTTGTGAGTTTCTAGCAATCACCATCGCCACCACAACGACCATCACCACCACTCCACCACCATTGCCACCACAACCACCATTCCCACAGCAGCCACCATCACCACTTCCATCACCACTACAACTACTACCATCACCCTAACAACAACCACTACCACCACCATTCCCACCACACCACCACGACTGCCAACATCACCAACATCACCACCACCAACATACCATCACCCTCTGACGACACCTTCACCACCACCACCATCTCTTCTCCAAGATGAAAATACAGCCCCTAAATTGCTGTTTTAACAATGCTGTTGAGATCCCAAGTGAATTGCAGAAGGCCCTCAACTCAGAGAAAATGACTTCCAGGCTGGATTCCAAAAGTGGCAGGAACACTGGGACCAGTGAATTTCTGTACAAGGGGACAATTTCAAAGGGGATGATGTTAAAACTTTGGTAAATAACTTATTTTTTATTAAACATAACTCGTCCAGGAACCCTTTGATACCCATTCATATTCATATATTTTGTATATCATTTATACTTCTTCTCATATTTCTTGCCATGACCAACACCACTACTGCTAAAACTCCCTTTTCTCTTCCCCTGACCTGATTTTAGATCCAACCCCCTGCATGCACAAATTGTAACTAGTCCTCGTAATGCCTCCACCTCATCTAATGCCCCAGTGGCAGATAAAATAAATGTGAGCTGGTAGAAGTGTTTGCAACTACTACAGCATAGGCCCATGGGCAAATGGCGTAGTGGTTAAGAGCGCAGGCTACTAACCCCAAGATTCCGAGTTTGATTCTAGGTAGTGACTTGAATAATAATAATAATAATAATAATAATAACATTGAAAAATTCCTTAGGAATGAGAACCCAGGTTTGAAATTTTCCCAAGACACTTGATAAAGGCTGGAGGGTATATCAGCCGAAACGTTGCATAAGGCGTAGGAGTGGCTGTGTGGTAAGTAGCTTGCTTACCAATCATATAGTTCTGGGTTCAGTTCCACTGCGTGGCACCTTAGGCAAGTGTCTTCTACTATAGCCTTGGGCTGACCAAAGTTCAAATTCCACTGAGGTCAACTTGCACAGGTGCAAAAACGACGCTGTTATCCTCATTCCATAAATGGTGACTTTTAATGGGTGGAGAGCTGAACCATCCTGGGGTACAGAGGATTCGCAATCTAGACTAGGGTCTGAAAGTTTACCACAACATAGAGGGTTACACCAGGGTTCCTCTGCTTTGTGGCAGAAGTAGGAAGAAAGAGTGAGAGAAAGTTGCGGTGAAAGAGTACAGTGGGGTTCACCACCACCTCCCGTCGGAGCCTCGTGGAGCTTAGGTGTTTTTGCTCAATAAACATTCACAATGCTTGGTCTGGGAATCGAAATTGCATTCATAAGACCATGAGTCTGCTGCTCTAACCACTGGGCCATTGCGCCTCTGCTGCTTTTGTTGCTGTTGTTGTTGTTGCTGCTTTTGTCGTTGTTGTTGTTACCACTGTCGTTGCTACTGCTGCTGTTGTTGGTAAGAGTGATTAGGTGATGGTCTAGAGCTTAGGGGCGGGAGACCCCAGACCTTGGAAAAAAAAACTTTGGTCGTCTTGTTGTAGTCAAGGGCTCTTCGTTGACGCCCGACACCACTGGAAATGGAGATCTCCAGGTCCAAATTCTTGAATGACTGCTGCTGTTGTGGTTGCTGCTGCAGTTGTTGCTATTGCTACTGTTGTTGTTGCTGCTGTTGCTGCTGCTGTTGTTGTTGCTGCAGTTGTTGCCGCTGCTGCTGCTGCAGTTATTGCTGTTGCTGCTGTTGTTGCTGCTGCTGCTGCAGTTATTGCTGTTGCTGCTGTTGCTGCTGTTGTTGCTGCTGTTGTACTGTTGCTGCTGTTGTTGCTGCTGCTGTTGCTGTTGTTGCTGCCACTGCTGTTGCTGCTGTAGTTGTTGCCGCTGTTGCTGCTGTTGTTGTTGCTGCTGCTGTCATTATTGCTGCTGCTGTTGTTGCTGCTGCTTTTAGTGCTGCTGCTGTTGCTGTCACTTTTTATTGCTGCAGTTATTACCACTGCTCTTGTAATTACTGTTGCTGTCGTTACCATAATTATCATCATTACTGTTGCTACTGCAGCACCTGCTGCTGCCGTTCTTGCTGCTGCTGCATCTGCTGCTGTTGCCGTTCCTCCCTATTGTTCCCAGCATCCAAACAGGAAACAACTAAACAAACAAAAAACCAAAAGAAAAAACAAAATACCAAAACAAAACAAACCAACAAAACCAGAAGAGGTTTTGAGTTGAAGAATTTCCTGTCGTTGAGGAATGTTGTGTCTTTTAGTGACGCAAGAATTGGTCCTGGAATCGTCTGGAATGGTTTGGAATGGTATGGAATGGTATGGAATGGTAATTCGGTCGGTGCGGTTAAATTTAGTGGAAGACAAAATAGGACAAAGGAAAATGTAAGTGGACAAGCAGGAAATAGTGATGGATGGACTGGACTGACCGATGGAGGGGAAATGGTGGTGGTGGTGGTGGTGGTGAGGGTGGTGGTGGGGATGGTGGTGGTGGTAGTGTCGTCAGAGGATGATGGCGTGTTGGTGATGTTGGTGGTGGTGATGTTGGCAGTCGTGGTGGTGCGGTGGGAATGGTGGTGGTAGTGGTTGTTGATAGGGTGATGGTAGTAGTTGTAGTGGTGATGGAAGTGGTGATGGTGGCTGCTGTGGGAATGGTGGTTGTGGTAGCAATGGTGGGGGGGTGATGGTCGTTGTGGTGGCGATGGTGATTGTGGTGGTGATAGTGGTTGTGGTGGCAGTGGTGGTGATGGTGGCAATGGTGGTGGGGTGGTGGTGATGGTGGTTGTGGTGGTGATAGTGGTTGTAGTGGTGATGGTGTTTGTGGTGGCGATGGTGGTTGTGTTGGCAGTGGTGGTCGTGGTGGCAGTGGAGGCGATGGTGGTGGCGATGGTGGTGGTGGTGGTGGTTGTGGTGGTGATGGTAGTGGGGTGGTTGTGGTGGTGATGGTAGTGGGGTGGTGGCGATGATGGTTGTGGTGGTGATGGTGGTTGTGGTGGCAATGGTGGTCGTGGTGGCAGTGGAGGCGATGGTGGTGGCGATGGTGGTGGTGGTGGTGGTTGTGGTGGTGATGGTAGTGGGGTGGTTGTGGTGGTGATGGTAGTGGGGTGGTGGCGATGATGGTTGTGGTGGTGATGGTGGTTGTGGTGGCAATGGTGGTGGGGTGGTGGTGATGGTGGTTGTGGTAGCGGTGGAAGTGGGGTGGTGGCGATGATGGTTGTGGTGGCAATGGTGGTGGGGTGATGGTGATGGTGATAGTAGTTGTGGTGGTGATGGTGGCGATAGTGCTGGTGGTTGTGGTGGTGATAGTGTTTGTGGTGGTGATGGTGTTTATAGTGGCAATGGTGGTTGCGGTGGAAATGGTGGAAGTTAGGTGCAGAAAATTTCATCCTAAAATATCTATTTTCACTTTTTCTGAAAGTTGTGAGGACACAAAGTTAGGGTGGGTAGTATACAGTATGTATAATATTATTGCTCTAGTTGTTGTTGTTATCATTATTAAGACGGTG
>NC_043023.1:1996893-1997941 GCF_006345805.1 Octopus sinensis
GAACATCCTGCATTGCTAGTGTATGTTAGCGTCATCGTTGGCTGGAGCAGGGACATAGCTGGGTTGCTAGAATGAGCTGGTCTGGTCGTCACTGGAAATTGACCCCAGGACTTATTCCTTGTAAGCCTAATACTTATTCTATCGGTCTCTTTTGCCGAACTGCTAAGTTACAGGGACATAAACACACAACAATCGGTTGACAAGCAATGTTGGGTGGACAAACACAGACGCACAGACATATACACACATATACATACATATATATATATATATATATATATTATATATACGATGGACTTCTTTCAGTTTCCGTCTATCAAATCCACTCACAAGGCTTTGGTCGACCCGAGGCTATAGTAGAAGACACTTGCCCAAGATGCCATGCAGTGAGACTGAACCCGGAACCATGTGGTTGGTAAGCAAGCTACTAACCACACAGCCAGTTCCACGCTTATAGGAGAAGCACCAACTAGTAATAGTAGTAGTAGTAGTAGTAGTAGTAGTAGTTGTTGTTGTTGTTTATATAACACAGTAGCTTTTATAATTTTTTTCCTTATTGTTGTTGTTCTCATTCTTGATGTCTTTGCTCTTGTAGTTGTTGCTGTTTTTCTCTTTGTGATTGGACAAGGCCTTTCTCCATATCTCCATCCTTGTGGATGCCGTTGCTGCTGATCTCGCCATTGTTGTTTTGTTCGTTCCTGCACTTCTTCTGCTTACAGCCGTTGTAGTTCTTATTGTTGCTGTTGTTATTATTATTCAGTGTCTCTTTTCGTTCCCCTGTTCTTGTTCTTCTCCTTGCTGTTGTCAGTTGTTGTTGCTGTTCTTCTTCTTGTTGTTGTTGTTACGCAATTTTTGCTGTTTGTGCAAGGAGAAAAAGCCGGAGATTACATTGATATGTGCAGTGATGTGCAGTATTAGCAAGGTGCAACATGCACCTGAGTGCAGCTCATTGTATTACTGCAGCAGCATTGGTTAATGGCTGCACTTCCGTCTTGGAACCAAACTCTGGAATTAATTCCACTGTGAATTATTCTTGAACAAAGAACAC
>NC_043023.1:1998041-2020541 GCF_006345805.1 Octopus sinensis
AGCAGTTCGGCAAAAGAGACTGATAGAATAAGTACTAGGCTTAAAACGAATAAGTCCTGGGGTCTATTTGCTCGACTAAAGGCGGTGCTCCAGCATGGCCGCAGTCAAATTGACTGAAACACGTAAAAGAGTATATATATTTATGTGCATACTTTCATATATAATCATCATCATCATCAACTGCCGCTTTCCATGTGTATATACATAGATATAGAGTGTGTGTGTGTAAATGAATAAATGTATGTAGCATTCTCTGCCAAGAATAGTAATTATAGTGACTTCAAAGTTTTGGCCTGCTAAGCCATCACTGGACTTCCATAACATCAAAATAAACATTATTGTGTTGATATATATATCTGTGTATGTGTGTGTGTATGAGGGTATATATAAAAATGTGTGCATGTATAGAAATATGTATATGTATGTAAGTATATGTATGTATGTATATATATATATATATTTAGGTTTCAAATTTTGGCACAACGCCAGCAGTTTCATAGGTGCGCTCAACTGGTTCTTATTTTATTGATCCTGCAAGGATGAAAGGCAAAGTTGACCTCAGCAGAATTTGAACCCAGAACATAAAGACTAAGCATTTTTCCATGTGCTAACGATTCTGCCAACTTGTATGTATGTATTCTGGGTTCAGATTCCGCTGAGGTCGACTTTGCCTTTCATCCTGTCGGGGTTGATAAATTAAGTATCAGTTGCATACTGGGGTCTATCTAATCGACTGGCCCCCTCCCCCCAAATTTCAAGCCTTGAGCCTAAAGTAGAAAAGGATATATTCATATATATTTATATATATGTATGTATGTATATGTCCATACATATATATATGCTTGTATACACACATACACACACACATATATACATGTATAAAAAATGTAGGCGCAGGAGTGGCTGTGTGGTAAGTAGCTTGCTTACCAGCCACATAGTTCCAGTTTCAGTCCCACTGCGTGGCACCTTGGGCAAGTGTCTTCTACTATAGCCTTTGGGCCGACCAAAGCTTTGTGAGTGGATTTGGTAGGCGGAAACTGAAAGAAGCCCGTAGTATATATGTATATATATATGTATATGTACGTGTGTGTATGTGTTTCTGTGTCTGTGTTTGTCCACTCAACATCACTTGACAACCAATGCTGGTGTGTTTACGTCCCCGTAACTTAGCGGTTTGGCAAAAGAGACCGATAGAATAAGTACTAGTCTTACAAAGAATAAGTCCTGGGGTCGATTTGCTCGACTAAAGGCGGTGCTCCAGCATGGCCATAGTCAAATGACTGAAACAAGTAAAAGAGTAAAAGAGTATATTTATGTATATATATTTACAAGGTGGTACCCAAAACAAAGCCAGAATTTTGCAATATTATTTTATTCGCTTAGTTTTACATATTTACACTTTTACCACCTTCAAAATATTCTCCATTTGAAGCAATGCTTCAGTCCAGACATGTTTTCCACTGCCTGAAGCAGTGCCGGAACTCTTGTGAAGTGATGCCTTTTAACGTCTTTGTTGTTTTTTTTCTTCATCTTTTCCACATCTGCAAATTCCATAGCACCAGCTTTCGTCACCAGTGATAACCTTCAGAAAAAAGATCTGGATCAACTTCCAGCTGTTCTTTCAATTCACAACATGCGTTCAGTCATGACAGCTTTTGATCTTCCGTGAGTAAGCGAGGCTCAAACTTTGCTGCAACTCATTTCATCCATAATTCCTCACTCAAAATTCATTTGCAGGAGCTCCAGGACACACCAGTCATATCAACAAGTTTGTCAATTGTTCGATGATGGTCCTCCAAGATCCATTCATGAATATCCATGATGTTTTCCTTTGATTGGGTGGTCAACATTTGCACTGAATGAGGTTGGTCCTCAAGTGACAAGTGACCATCTCTACAGTGTGGAAACCACTTGTAAGCTTGTATTTTGCTCTTGGCAATGGCCTTGGAAGCTGTTTGAAGCATGATGACTCTCCTGGGTACTGTTTTCCTCAGCAGAAAACAGAATTTCTTTGACACATGCTGCACCTTTGTTTCAGCCATCTCAAAAATCGATGAACAGGTGAGAAGCACTGCAAAACAAATATGCACCATGTGGCAGTTCGACACCACATGATGCCACAGGTTTGCAGACTAATTCTTGAGAGTTGAATCAAGTGACTTCTAACGGCGGAAACCTGAGATATAACAGGCTCATCCCACAAAGAATGGTTTCAGTTACTTTTGAGTACTCTCTTATATATATAATGTATATTATAGCCAGTTTGCTGCTCTGGTAATAATCACGCTCAGATGGTGCTCTTAGTGCTCCACTAGCACAATGCCAGTCATCGAATTTGATTTCGATTTCGATCTCACTTGACCTGTTGAGGCAAGTGAAACCAAAATCGAAATCAAATCAATGACTGGCATCCGTGCTAGTGGAGTGCTAAGAGCACCATCCGAGCGTGATCGTTGCCAGAGCAGCAAACTGGCTTCTGTGCTGGTCGCACGTAAAAAGCACCATTTGAGTGTGATCGTTACCAGTGTCACCTTACTGGCACGTGAAAAAGCATTGAAGCAAATTTGTTGCCAGTGCCGCTGGACTGGCTCCTGTGCAGGTGGCACATAAAAAACACTATTTGAGCGTGGCCATTGCCAGTATTGCCTGAATGACCCTCATGCTGGTGGCACATAAAAGCATCCACTACACTCTCGGAGTGGTTGGCATTAGGAAGGGCATCTAGCTGTAGAAACTCTGCCAGATCTGATTGGAGCCTGGTGCAGCCATCTGGCTCACCTGTCCTCAGTCAAACCGTCCAACCCATGCCAGCATGGAAAGCGGAAATTAAACGATGATGATGATGATAATTATATTATATTATATATATATCTATATATATATTATATATATATATATATATATATATATATATATATATATATATATATATATTATGTATACATTCATATAAAGATAGATAATTATACATAAATATATATACACATTTACTACATATATCTACTAATTTGCATTCATACATGCATACATGCATATAAAAATGCTTACATACACATATTAGAAACAGAGAAAGCATAATTGATCATTTTAAGCTTTATAAAACATACATGCACTTCTGCAAGCTGAAGGTTGCTATTATGTAAGCTGATTGTTCTCTTATGCAATCCAATCAGCTTACGTAATGGAGACATTTGGCTTGCAGAAACATGCGTATGTTACATAAAGCTTAAAATACCAGTCATGTTTTCTGTATTTATTTTTTTCATTAATATATAATGTGAATCAATCTCTATACACCGGCCTATCTATGGATGTGATGGTTGTTGACAAATTGCATTGAATATAAGAGTCGGGTGTTGATATGTTTACCAGAAGGTAACATTTGCCTCCCAGCATAGGTTCAATGGTATATATGTAAACACACACACACACACATACACACACACACACATGTAGATGGAAAGATATAGATATTTATACATACAAATATATATATATATATATACTTACATATGTGCATATGTGTGTGTGTGTGTCTATATATGTATATGTATATATATATGAATATATATGTCCCTCTCTCTCTCTTTCTCTCTCTGTCTCTCTCTCTCTCTATATATATATATATATATATATATCAACAATCAAGGAACGGCCATAATAGGCCATTCACCCACTAGAAATAACAGCCAAAGCTTCAACCGCAAATAAAAGTCAATTCCGTAAACAGGAGAAAATTTTTTAAATTTTTTTAAATTTTCTCCTGTTTACGGAATTGACTTTTATTTGCGGTTGAAGCTTTGGCTGTTATTTTTAGTGGGTGAATGGCCTATTATGGCCGTTCCTTGATTGTTGATGTTGAACTTAAAAATGGTCTATGACTATTTAATTTTTTCCCACTAGGCCGCTGGTGGCAAAAAAATTCTACAAAATTTTTTTTGCCACCCTATATTGATTAAATAAATATATATATATATATATATTGTGTGTGTATGTGTATATATATCTATGTGTGTCTTTATGTATATGCATTTATGTATGTGTATACATATATGTGCGTGTACGAATGTGTATATATAACTGTATATATATATATATATATATATGTATATACACACATGTATCTATTTATATATACACAGACATATATATGTATATATACATATATACATGTGTGTGTGTCTGTGTGTGTGAGTGTGTGTGTGTGTATATATATATATATATGGAGAGAGAAAGACAGATAGACAGATGTGCATATATTTACATTTATGTATATGATAAATGAGAAGGATATCAATTCATGCAATATCACATACACATGCACACACACTCACACATACGATATGATTATAAGCCATCCTTTTGCATCTTCTGATATTCCATGAAAAAAAAACAAACAACAATAACAACAACAACAAAAAAATGATAAAACAAATACAAAAAAGAAGACAAAAAAATTCTAAGCCGTAAAATGCAAAACATTTTGCTGAATGTCAAGGAAAAAAAAAATATGGGAAACTTATAATTTTGTATATGTCGGATATGAGAGAAAAGGACTTTCGTGGTGGAAGGGGCTGTGAGGGTGGGCTACTGTCATCATTCCTCTCTGTCATTCACTTTTTCTTTCTTCTTTCATTCCTTTCTTTTTCTTTCCTTTTCTTTCATTTTTTTCTTTCCTTCTTTCTTTCTTTCTTTCTTCCTTCCTGTTTTGTGGTTTTTTCTTTTTCTTCCTTTCTCCCTTTCTTTTTTCCTTTCTTTCATTTTTATTTTCCTTCTTTCTTCCATTCTTTCTCTATCTTTCATCCTTCATTCCCTTCTTTTTTTCTATCTTCCCTCCTTTCTTTATACTTTCCTTCCTTCATTCCTTTCTTTCCTCCTTTCTTTTTTCTTTCCTTTTCTTTCATTTTTCCTTTCCTTCTTTCTTTCTTTGTCTTCCATCCTTTCCTTCTTTCTTTTTTACTTTCCTTCTTTCCTTTCATAATTTTTGTTTTGTCTTTCTTTCTTCCTTCCTGTTTTGTGTTTTTTTCTTTTTCTTCATTCCTCCCTTAATTTCTTTCATTTTTTTCTTTCCTTCTTTCTGTCTTCCATCCTTTCTTTCTTTCTTTTTTACTTTCCTTCTGTTTCCTTCTTTCCTTTATTTTTGTTTTGTTTTTCTTTCTTCCTTCCTGTTTTGTGTTTTTTCTTTTTCTCCCTTAATTTCTTTTTTCCTTTCTATCATTTTTACTTTCCTTCTTTCTTCCATTCTTTCTCTATCTTTCATCCTTCCTTTCCTTCTTTCTTTTTCCCTCCTTTCTCTATATCTTCCTTCATTCATTCATTCAATTTTTTCCTTCTTTTTTCTTTCCTTCATTTATTTCTATGTTTCTTTTTCTTACCTTCCTTTCTTCCTTCCTTGAATCTTTCTACTTCTTTCTGTTCTTTTCTTTCTTCTCTTCTTGCTCTTTCCTTCCTTCCTTCTTTTCTTCCCTTTCACCTGAAATATCAGCGGTGATGACAATGACGATAAAGACAAAACAACAAGGATGGCTTATAATCAAACTGAGTGGAAAAAGGGACCCCTGCTCCCATATTTCATAGTAATTGTTAAGTTTGCCTAGCTATCTTTCATTCATTCTATCTAAATATATCAATACTAGCAGTATCGCCTGGCGTTGCTCAGATTTGTAAGGGAAATAACTATAAAGCAATTTTAGAGAGTTATAGCCAAAATATAGCAAAAAATGGGAAAAAAAATTATGGTAAATTTTTTTTGAGAGTTAAAAAGGTCGAGTTGCGTCCCCTAGACAGTCTGTGGCTTGTGTTTCTGATTCTCGACCCCATGTCGAATTTATCGATTTTATTTCAGAACTGGGGGAACTTTTCAAAATTTTCGCTGCGTTAGTTTTGAATTATGACATTGGGCTATGTGTGTGTCAAGTTTCATCAGAATCGGTTGAAAGCCATGGTCAGGGTGAGGGTACAACCTGACAGACACACAGACACACAGACAGACAAACTGCCGTTTATATAGAGAGAGATATGTCCAAACATGGCCGATGCCAGCACCATCTTGGCTGGCTTCCATTCCAGTGGCACGTAAAAACCACCGATCATGACCGTTGCCAGCCTCCCCTGGCACCTGTGCCGGTGGTACGTAAAAAGCACCCACTACACTCATGGAGTGGTTAGCGTTAGGAAGGGCATCCAGCTGTAGAAACACCTTAAGATCAGACTGGAGCCTGGTGCAGACTCCTGGCTTCCCAGACTTCAGTCAAAGCGTCCAACCCATGCCAGCATGGAAAAACAGCGTTAAATGACAACGGATATGATATATATATATATATATAATAATTTCAACAATTGAGGGCAAAATTAATTAATTTTAATCAATTTCACCAAGTTTTTCAGTATGCAAAGGGACCATTCAAGCGAATTCAAATTATTACATTATATAAAAGGGCTTTAGTAAAATAAATTACTTTGCCGCTACTGAACTCATTAGAAATAGCAGCTAAAAAAACTTTTTTAAGGCTATTTCCTAATACTTAAAGAAATCTCTCTCATATATAGTGTTTGCATAATTTAACTCACAAAAGTTTTGGGGGTAATGACATCGAAAAATCAAATGCTAAGTTATTCGAGAACGTACGTTTCAAGATTGTCAAAACAACATTTCTATCATCGGCTCGGAAATTCCTTGTTTGGATTTGGAACACTGAAAATAAGAACATACCCTCTCGAAGATCTGCTCCCAACTATAACAGTGTCAACACAATTCAAAATAAGCAAGCGAAGAATCTCTGTTCTCCCCTTTCCACCAGCGTGGTTAAATCATCAAACTCTATGCTTATTTCTGGTAAAGTCCTAAGCATTAATCAGAGGGAGATTAATTATAATTTCAACATTGAGGGCAAAATTAATTAATTATTAATCAATTTCACCAAGTGTTCAGTATGCAAAGGGACCATTCAAGGCGAATTCAAATTATTACATATAATAAAAGGCTTAGTAAAATAAATTACTTTGCCGCATACTGAACTCATTAGAAATCAGCTAAAAAAACTTTTTTAAGGCTATTTCTAATACTTAAAGAAATCTCTCTCATATATATGTTTGCATAATTTAACTCACAAAAGTTTGGGGTTGTTTTCTTATTTTCAGTGTTTCCAAATCCAAACCAAGGAATTTCCGAGCCGATGATAGAAATGTTGTTTTGACTAATCTTGAAACGTACGTTCTCGAATAACCTTAGCATTTGATTTTTCGATGTCATTACCCCAAACTTTTGTGAGTTAAATTATGCAAACACTATATATGAGAGAGATTTTCTTTAAGTATTAGAAATAGCCTTAAAAAAGTTTTTTAGCTGCTATTTCTAATGAGTTCAGTATGCGGCAAAGTAATTTATTTTACTAAGCCCTTTTATATAATGTAATAATTTGAATTCGCCTTGAATGGTCCCTTTGCATACTGAACACTTGGTGAAATTGATTAATAATTAATTAATTTTGCCCTCAATTGTTGAAATTATAATTAATCTCCCTCTGATTAATGCTTCGGACTTTACCGAAATAAGCATAGAGTTTGATGATTTTAACCCACGCTGGTGGAAAGGGGAGAACAGAGATTCTTCGCTTGCTTATTTTGAATTTGTTGACACTGTTAGTGTGGGAGCAGATCTTCGAGAGGGTATGTTCTTATTTTCAGTGTTTCCAAATCCAAACCAAGGAATTTCCGAGCCGTATGATAAATGTTGTTTTGACTAATCTTGAAACGTACGTTCTCGAATACCCTTAGCATTTATTTTTCTATGTCATTACCCCCAAAACCCAAACTTTTGAGTTTCATTATGCAAACACTATATGAGAGAGATTTTCTTCTTTAAGTATTAGAAATAGCCTAAAAAAGTTTTTTAGCTGCTATTTCTAATGAGTTCAGTATGCGGCAAAGTAATTTATTTTACTAAGCCCTTTTATATAATATATATATTATTATATATATATATATATATATATATATATATTGCATATATCTCTCGTCTGTCTGTACTCTCTATGTGTGTGTATGTTGTGATGCATGTATGTATAAATATATAATATATATATATACACACACACATATACTACATACATACATACATACATACATACATACATACATACATTCATACATACATACATACATACATACATTCATACATACACACATATATATTTTTTCAGCATTTCTCTCCTCCCTTCATGAAAATTCTTAGCTGAAATTAAAAAACATAAAATCACCACATGGAAAAATAAAAAAAAATTTTTAAATAAAACCTAAATAAATAACAGACACAGAAAGATAACAAGCAAAGAACAAAAAATATGTTCATAATTTCTTAAAATGAAAATAAACACACGCACAAATATATACATACATACATACACATATATATACATACATACATATATACATACATATCCTTAAATCCTTAAATCCTTAAAAATGTTTTAGCCCGAAGGCCGCGGCCATGCGGGGCAAAACACCGCTGAATGAGCTACACTAGTTTGTGAATCCACCTCTGATACGTGGCACTTGATCAACAAGGGAGTTCGATGCTGCTGCCCGCATCCGTGTCTCCTGTCGTGAGGTAGGTTCATCTGGGACTCCCAACAGAAGAGATCCATTTAGTTTTAAAGAAACCCACATCCACACCATGTAAGTCTCTCAGCATTTAGGGAGGATGTTAAAGAGTTGTGGTCCTGAAACCCAAGCTGTTGCAGTATCTGGACCTGTATTTTTGATGGTGATGTTGGAATCCTTGGCACCACGCAGCGGCGCCCCATTCTGCGGTTGAGTAACTTTGAATGCCAAAGTTTGGGACAAGACCCTCCAGGATTTTCCAGATGTATATCACTGCATATCTCTCCCGCCTCCGCTCCAGGGAAGAGGTTTAATACCTTCAGTCTTTCCCAGTAGCTGACATTTTGCATTGAGACGATTTTCTTGTGTAGCTTCTCTGAGTTGCTTCGAGTTCTGCTGTTTGTTTTATATTGTTGGTGACCAAAGTTGGGAGCAGTAGTCCAGCGCTGAGGACAAATGTTTCCATAGGACCATCAGTGTCTCCTTCTCTCTTGTTCTGAAAGTTCAGAGAATCCATCCAGCTAGCCGTCTGCATTTATCACCAGATTAGCAATATGCATTTGAAAGATGCATCATTGCTCATGTCAATGCCCAGGTCACGCACTGATTTGACTCAGGGATTGCAATCTTCCTGGGCCAGTGTATCCGTCTTCACGTCATTTACCTTTGTGTGCCAGTAGCGCAGGGCCTGGAACTTACCTGCATTAAACTGCATGTTGTTGTCCTCAGCCCACCTGTATATTGTGTCCAGCTCATGTTGCAGATGCGCAATATTTTCAGGGTTTTGTATTGCGTGGGAGACTTTTGTGTCATCTGCATAGCTAGCAAGGTGGTCATCGTAGCAACTGAAGGCATGTCTGAAAGGGCCACTATGAACATCAGTGGCCCCAAGACAGTGCCCTGTGGGACACCGCTTGTTATTTGCGTTTCCCTGGAGGTGGCTCCATTGCTCACAACTGCCTGTTTTTCTGTCTTTTAGGAAGTTGTGCAGCCACTCTCCAAGTTTCCCGCCTATGCCGATACCACGCAGTTTGTGACAGATCATACCATGGTCGACTTTATCAAAGGCTTTTGCAAAGTCAAGATATATTACATCCACATTTGAGCCATTTAGTAGCTGTTTCACACCCAGTCATAGTGTTGCGCAGGAGCTGTGTTAGGCAGCCTCTACCTGGTCGAAATCCATGCTGGGTGTCAGACAGTAAGTCATTTTCTTCAAGGAACATGATTAGTTTCTTACGGACTATTCGTTCCATGACTTTGCTGATGTGTGAGGTCAGAGAGATAGGCCTATAATTTTTAGCATCTGCTCTGCTACCTCCCTTATGGATAGGGCATATTACCCCCTCTTTCAGTTGACTGGGAGCTTACCACTTGCAAGAAAGCTCTGAAAAAGAAGCTGTAGCGGTTTTGCAAGGCTCGTTTGCACGATTTGAGAAGGATCGCTGGGAATCCATCAGGTCCAGCGGCTGAGTTTGTGTCAATCTCATCAATGGCTAGTGTGATATCATCTTCTTCGATGTTGATGTACTCAATTTTTGTCTCTTTGGCCGCTGGTAAAGTGGCAAAGAATTCTTCTGGGTTGTTTACTTGCCTGTGTCCTAGAGGTGTAGTGAACACACTTTGGAACTGTTCGTTCAGTATTTCACTTATCCTCGTGGGATTTCCTGTGAGAGAGCCATCTTTTTGGAAGAGAGGTCCTATTCTCTGGTGCACTGTGGCTGTCTCTTTGGCAAACTTAAAGAAAGCTTTAGGGTTTGATTTTATATTTTCTATTATATATACATACATACATATACATACATACATACATGTATAGATACATACATACATATATATATACATACATACATATACATACATACACACATATATATACATACATATAAATACATACATATACATACATACATATACATACACACATACATACATACATACATATACATACATACATACATATACATACATACATATATATATACATACATATATATATACATACATATACATACATACACACACATATATGTATATATACATACATATTAATACATACATACACACACATATATATATATATATACAAACATATATATACATACATACATACACATACATACATACATATACATACATACATACATACACACACACACACACACACACACACACCACACACGCATATATAAATATAAATATAAATATATGAAATATATATAAAAATTAGCAGAGAATGAAAAAAAGCCATAATTTCTGTGTCTTATTTTCTCCCAAATGTTAACTTACCATAATCTTTTCTCTCTTTTTTTTCTGGCTCTCTCTTATTTCCTTCGCTTTCTTTGTCGTTCATCTTTTCTTCCTCTGAAAGAGAAAGGAAAATGCTTCGTTAGAAGTTCAAGTGTAGAAAACTAAGGAATTCACAAAGTACGATGGCGTGGAGCAAGGAGATGTTCTCTTGCCTCTCTTATTTAAAGGTTCGGGTTTTGCTTTGAGATTTCTTTTTATTCTATTATTTTGTTTTGTTTTGTTCTGGGTTTTTTGTTTTGTTTTGTATAGTTTTGTTTTGTTTTTTTTTCCGTAAAAGGAAGCAAGAGTCACGGCTGTTCACTTAGAGAAATATCAGTGGTGAAATATCATGATGAAAATGGTGGTGGTGGTGGTGGTGGTGTTAGCAGTAGTAATGGTGATGGTGGTAGTGCTGCTGCTGATGATGATGGTGATGGTGGTAGTTATGTTGGAGGTGTTGGTTGTGGTAGTGATGGAGATAGTATGGTGGTGGTGGTTGTCGTGGTGGTGGTGATCATGATGGTGGTGGTGGTGCTGCTGCTAATGATAATGGTAATGGTGGTAGTTATGTTGGAGGTTTTGGTTGTGGTAGTGGTGATGGAGATGGTATGCTGGTAGTTGTGGTGGTGATGATGATGATGGTGGTGGTGGTGCTGATGATGATGATGGTGATGGTGGTAGTTATGTTGGAGGTGTTGGTTGTGGTAGTGTTGATAGAGATGGTATGGTGGTGGTGGTGGTGATCATGATGGTGGTGATACTGCTGCTGCTGCTGATGGTGGTGGTGGTTATGTTGGAGGTAGTGGTTGTGGTAGTGGTGATGGAGATGGTATGGTGGTGGTGATGTTGGTACTGGTGATGATTGTGATGGTGGTGGTAGTCGTGGTGATGGTGATCATGATGGTAATGGTGGTAGTTATGTTGGAGGTGTTGGTTGTGGTAGTGGTGATGGAGATGGTATGGTGGTGGTGGTGACAGTGATGGTGTTGGGAGTGGTGCCAGTTGCAGTGATGATGGTAGTAGAAGTAGTTGTGCTGGAAGTAGGGGAAGTGGGGTTTGTAATGATGTTGTGCTGGTGGTGGTGGAGGTAGGTGTGGTGGTGTTTGTAGAAGTGGTTATGATTGTGCTGGCAGTGGTGCTAGTGGTTGTAATGGTGGTTATAGTGGTAGCAGTGTTAGAGGTAGTGGCAGCAGTGGTTGTGGTGGTTGATGTGGTGATGGTGTTGGAGATGGTATGGTGGTGGTGGTGTTGGAAGTTGTGGTGATGGTGGTGGAAGTGGTTGCACTGGTAGTGGTGGTAATAGTAGTTGTAATGATGTTGGTGGTGATGGCATATGTAGTAGTGGTTATAGTTATGCTGGCGGTGGTGGTTGTGGGAATGGTTGTGGTGGTGATGGTTCTGTGTTATGTGCCAGTGGCACGTAAAAAGCACCATTCGAGTATTTTCGTTGCCAGTGCCGCCTGACTGGCTCCTATGCTGGTGGCACATAGAAACCACTATTCAAGCGTGGTCGATGTCAGTAGCACCTGACTGGCCCCTGTGCCAGTGGCACGTAAAAAGCACCCACTACACACTCGGAGTGGTTGGCATTAGGAAGAGCATCCAGCTGTAGAAACTTTGCCAGATCGAATTGGAGCCTGGTGCTGCCTTCTGGCTTGCCAGCCCTCAGTCAAACCAACAAACCCATGCCAGCATGGAAAGCAGACGTAAAATGACGACAATGATGATGATGATGATTTTATATATATATATATACATATATATATATATATATATATATATATATTATATATATATATATATATCTATATATACATATATATATATATATTATATATTATATATATATATGAATAAATGAAAGAATGGAGTCGAACGAAGATGTTAACAATATTCCTTTACTCTTGACACATGTTTCGAAGACAGCATATTTTTATTCCAAAGCATATTTTTATTCGTCTTGTGGTTGAGAGAGGCTCCTTATCTTTCCTGATGAGACGATTGCATAATGCACCCTTTATTCCTTCGGAATAAAAATATGCTGTCTTCGAAACATGTGTCGAGAGTAAAGGAATTTTGTTAACATCTTCGTTCGACTCCATTCTTTCATTTATTCATATACAACACACAAATTTCTACACAAGAACCCAGAGTTTCTACCCTCGACAGGTCGCTTCAACCATGTTTTCTGACGTGAATTTGCTACCCAGGTTTCGGTTAAACGAATTTTCCATGCTGACGATAAACATAGGATAATTCATTCACCTACTTAACTATATATATATATATATTGTTGGTTTCCTTGTCCTGTCTTTTACTGTTTTTATCTTTATTTGTACTGTTTTTTTCTTCATTTGTATTGCTTTTACATCCTGTTCTTGTCACCTTTTTTTACCCCTCCGCAAAAAAATTTTATTTAATTCATTTGCGGGAAGGTCTGTTTCAGTGTAGTCGTGTTCTGCCCTTACCTTCGAAACATGCATTGAGTCAAAACAGGGGCAGCTGAAGAAGGGGAATGTTCCCTCTGTTGTTTGTCTTGTACTCTGTTTTTTAGTTGTTAAAAAAAGTCCATTTCCTTGTTTTGTTTCTATGTTTTCGTTTCTCGTTGTGTTCTACGTTTATTTGTGATGTCCTGTACCCATATATGCATGTATATATACATATAGATGTAGGTTTGTACATATTATTCTCTTACTTGTTTCAGTCATTTGACTGTGGCCATGCTGGAGCACCGCCTTTAGTCGAGCAAATCGACCCCGGGACTTATTCTTTGTAAGCCCAGTACTTATTCTATCGGTCTCTTTTGCCGAACCGCTAAATGACGGGGACGTAAACACACCAGCATTAGTTGTCAAGCAATGCTAGGGGGACAAACACAGATACACAAACATATACACACACAAACATATATATATATACATATATACGACAGGCTTCTTTCAGTTTCCGTCTACCAAATCCACTCACAAGGCTTTGGTCAGCCCGAGGTTATAACAGAAGACACTTGCCCAAGATGCCACGCAGTGGGATTGAACCTGAACCATGTGGTTGGTTAGCAAGCTACTTACCACACAGCCACTCCTGCGCCTATATGTATGTATATGTATGTATGCATATGTTTTATTTATTAAATTGTTATTATACATATATATATATATATATATATATATATACAATGGGCTTCTTTCAGTTTCCCTCAACCAAATCCACCCACAAGGCATTGGTCAGCCCGAGGCTATAGTCGAAGACACTTGCCTAAGGTGCCACACAGTGGGACTGAACCTGGAACCATGTGGTTGGTAAGCATGTTACTTATCACAGCCATTCCTGTGCCTATATTGGTAATTAGTAAGGGATTTCTCAAAACTTTACCAGTTTGCTTACAGTTAGGTATTCAAAATAGCTTATTCAACAGTTAGTATATAAATCTACTGATAATTCTTATATGATTAGAATTTAGAGATGTATTCCGTTGTATCATTCTAAATATATTACCTTTAACCATACAGGTTCATGGGGTATGTAACATCAACATCAATAATAAGGATTATTTTGAAGTAGCTATTGCATTACCCTTAATTAATGTTTATATAGAAATACAGCCCCAAATAGAATATTTGAGGCTGTATTTATATATAAAAAGGAATTAAAGGTAATGTTAATGCTTCTTCATAATAATCCTTATCATTATTACAGAATATTTATATATATATATATATATATATTTATATATATATATATATTTATATATTTATATATATATAAAGGCACAGAGTGGCTGTGTGGTAAGTAGCTTGCTAAACAACCACATGGTTCCGGGTTTCAGTCCCACTGCGTGGCCTCTTGGGCAAGTGTCTTCTGCTATAGCTCCGGGCCGACCAATGCCTTGTGAGTGGATTTGGTAGACGGAAACTGAAAGAAGCCCGTCGTATATATGTATATATATATGTATGTGTGTGTGTGTGTGTGTTTGTGTGTCTGTGTTTGTCCCCCTAGCATTGCTTGACAACCGATGCTGGTGTGTTTACGTCCCCGTCACTTAGCGGTTCGGCAAAAGAGACCGATAGAATAAGTACTGGGCTTACAAAGAATAAGTCCCAGGGTCGATTTGCTCGACTAAAGGTGGTGCTCCAGCATGGCCGTAGTCAAATGCCTGAAACAAGTAAAAGAGTAAAAGAGTATATAAAATTAGTGTATATTTATATACACAAAAGAGGTGAACTTAACAGGACACCTTACATGCTAAAAGGAGCAGTCAAATCTCAAACCACGGATAAGAGTAATTTCAAAAGGGAAAAAAATAAAAACATTTCCAGTAAGTGCAAGAGTGGCTGTGTGGTAAGTAGCTTGCTTACGAAGCACATGGTTCCGGGTTCAGTCCCACTGCGTGGCACCTTGGGCAAGTGTCTTCTACTATAGCCTTGGGCCGACCAAAGCCTTACGAGTGTATTTGGCAGACAGAAACTGAAAGAAGCTCGTCGTATCTATGTATATATATGTGTGTGTGTGTGTGTATGAGTGTATGTTTGTGTGTCTGTGTTTGGGGGGACAAACACAGACACACGAACATATACACACACACATACATACATATATATATATATTTTTTTATTATATGTAGAAAAATACAAACTGGGACAAGAACGTAAAACATTTAGAAGACAATACAAAAAACACGGACGGGACATTCAAAGCCTTCAATCTTCAGTCAAGAACCTGATCATCCTAGCAATTTCGGCTGATTAATCTTGAGATCGCTCCGGTCCGGCCAGCCCCAAGGAATAACTAAGCTACGAGCAATAGATTTCTTGGAAAAAGGATCGAATGTATACGAAACAGGGACAGAAAAACGGATGATGCCACACAAATATAAAATACAAAAAACAATAATGAAATACAAAAAACAATAATGAAATACAAAAAACAATAATGATAAAAACAGGACGAAAACAGCGGGTGTCTTACGACTAATAACAGTACAACAATATATATATATACATATATATGATGGGCTTCTTTCAGTTTCCGTCTACCAAATCCACTCACAAGGCTTTGGTCGACCCGAGGCTATAGTAGAAGACACTTGCCCAAGGTGCCATGCAGTAGGAATGAACCCGGAACCATGTGGTTGGTAAGCAAGTTACTTACCACACAGCCACTTCTACGCCTATGTCAGTAATTATCTGTAAAATTGCTTCTTTTGTCACATGAGTAGGCATAACCCCTTGATACCCACCCTAACTAATGCATGATATGCAATGGAGCACATTATATGCACTTGGTAAGTATTGCAGTAAGAATCAAATTACGTAACATATATTAGATCATATGACAATGGTTATGATGATGCTGATGGTGGTGGTGGTGGTGGTGGTGGCGATAGCAATGATGCTCTTGCTGCTGCTCCCATTACTGCCACTAGTGGTGGTGGTGGTGATGGTGAGGAGGAGGAGGAGAGGAGGAGGAGGAGGAGGAGAAAGCGGAAGAGGATAGTGGTGGGGATGACAATGATAAGGATGATGTTGGTAGTGATTATGGTGGTGGTGGTGGTGGTGAGAAGGGGAGGAGAAGAAAGAGGAAGAGTCTGATGGTGGTGATGATGATGATGGTGGTGTTGGTGGTGATAATGATGGTGGTGGTGTTGGTGGAGGTGATGGTGGTGGTGGTGGTGATAATGATGGTGGTGGTGTTGGTGGAGGTGATGGTGGTGGTGCTTTGGTGGGGTGGGGTGGAGGTGATTGCGGTGATGGTGATGTAGATGGTGGTTTTGATGGGGTAATGGTGATGATGATGGTGGTGGTAAAACTGCTGCTGCAGATGATGACAGCGCTGTTAGTGACAATCAGAGCTGTACCAATGGTTACGCAGTTCATGGTAGTGGTGGTGGCAGTGGTATTGGCAGCAGTTGTCAAAATTGTAGTAATGGTGACAGTGTTAACAGTGGTGGTGGTCACCGTTGTCATTGTGATAGTGGTGGTGGTGATAGCAGTAGTGGGTGGTAGTAGTAGTGGGTAGTAGTAGTAGTAGTAGTAGTAGTAGTAGTAGGTGGTAGTAGTAGTGGGTGGTGGTGGTAGTAGTAGTAGTAATGGGTGGTGGTGGTAGTAGTAGTAGTAGTTGTAGTCACTATGATATTGATGGTGGTGGTTATAGTGGTGGTGATGTCGGTAGTGCTGGTAGTAGTATGATTGTGATGGTAATGTTAGTAGGGGTGGTGATGGTGGTGGTGGTGGTAGCAGCAGCAGCAGCAGCAGCAGCAGTAGTAGTAGTAGTAGTAGTGATAGTGTTCTTGTTGTGGTGGCAATAGTAGTAGTTATAGTTATGATGGTGATGTTGGTGTTGGTGTTGATGGTAGTGATTGCTCTAGCAGTAGTGATAGTGGTGGTGGTGGTGGTGGTGTTGATGGTAGAGATGGTAGTAGTAGTAGTAGTAGATTTATGCTTTAACTGTAATTGTAGCATTGACGATTGTTGTGTTTGTGGTCATTGCATGTACGATGCAGGCAAGGGGGTGGCATTCATAGTGATGATGGTTGTTTAGTGTAAAATGCAATCTCATCTGAAGAATATACCAATTCTTCAATAGGAACTTGTCGACTGTAGCAGACCAAAGGTCTTTGAACGGTTGAGAGCGTCACCTTGTTGCATAAGAGAATCTAATTTAGTAATTGCAAGTTAGGCTTCTCTTGTAGGAATTGGTAAAAGAGAGAAAAAAAGAATAATATTTTGCAGAGTGACAGTATGGGAATTGTGCAATTCTTGCAAAGATTGACAGATGGATGCATCTGCCAAATTTATTATGGTGATGGTGATGGTAACGGTGGTGGCGGTGATGATGATTGTGGTGGTGGTGGTGATGGTAGTGGTGATAATGATGATAGTGGCAGTGGTGAGTGTGATGCTGGCAATGTTGACATTTGTGGTGATTTTGGGGTTAGTTGTATTTGTTGTGATGGGGATGGAGTGGTGGATGTGATAGTAGGGATGATGGTTGTGGTGGTGGTAATGATGGTAATGATGGTTGTGATGAGGGTAATGATGATTATGATGATGCTGGTGATAGTGATGGTGATGGTGACGATTGTGATGGTTTTGGGGTTAGTGGTATTTGTTGTGATGGGGACGGAGTGGTGGTTGTGATAGTAGGGATGGTGGTGGCAATGGTGGTGGTGGCAATGGTGGTGGTGACAATGGTGGTGGTGGCAATGGTGGTGGTGGTGGTAATGATGGTAGTGATGGTTGTGATGAGGGTAATGATGATTATGATGATGCTGGTGATAGTGATGGTGATAGTGACAATTGTGATGGTTTTGGGGTTAGTGGTATTTGTTGTGATGGGGACAGAGTGGTGGATGTGATAGTAGGGATGGTGGTGGTGGTGGTGGTGGTAATGATGGTAGTGATGGTTGTGATGAGGGTAATGATGATTGTGATGATGCTGGTGATAGTGATGGTGATGGTGACGATTGTGATGGGGATGGTGTGGTGGCAATGGTGGTGGTGGTGGTAGTAATGATGGTAGTGATGGTTGTGATGATGGTAATGATGATTATGATGATAGTGATGATAATGATGCTAGTAGTTGTGGTGATAGTAGTGATAATGATATCATCATCATCATCATTGTTATTATCATTATTATCATTATTCCACTGTGGTCGACTTTGCCTTACATCTTTCCACGATCACAAAATAAGTACCAGTTGACTACTGGGGTCAATGTAATCGATTTTTCCCCACTCCCTAAATTGCTGGCCTTCTACCATAATTTGAAATCATTATTATTCTTGCTGTTGTTGTTTTTATTATTTGGATTGCAAAATGGCAGAATTGTTTGAGAGTTGCCAAAATTGCTGATGCAGAACACATTCCATTTGCTTGGGTTTTGAGTTCAAATTTGACCAAGGTCAATTTGCCTGCCATGTTTTTAGGATCAATAAAATAAAGTATCAGTCAAGTGTTGGGATTAATAGAATCGATTATTTCCCTCCTGTAAAATTGCTGACCCAGCACCAAAATTTGAAATTATCATTATTGTTATTACTATTATCATTATTATTATTGAATGGCGCTGGAGTGGCTGTGTGGTAAGTAGCTTGCTTACCAGCCACATGGTTCCGGGTTCATTCCTACTGCATGGTACCTTGGTCTTCTACTATAGCCTCGGGCTAACCAAAGCTTTGTGAGTGGATTTGGTAGACAGAAACTGAAAAAAGCCCGTCGTATGTATATATATATATATATATATATAGGCACAGGAGTGGCTGTGTGGTAAGTAGCTTGCTTACCAGCCACATGGTTCCGGGTTCATTCCTACTGTGTGGCACCTTGGGCAAGTGTCTTCTACTATAGCCTCGGGCTAACCAAAGCCTTGTGAGTGGATTTGGTAGACAGAAACTGAAAAAAGCCCGTCGTATATATGTATATATATATATATATATATATATATAGGCACAAGAGTGGCTGTGTGGTAAGTAGCTTGCTTACCAGCCACATGGTTCCGGGTTCATTCCTACTGCGTGATACCTTGGGCAAGTGTCTTCTACTATAGCTTCGGGCCAACCAAAGCCTTGTGAGTGGATTTGGTAGATGGAAACTGAAACAAGCCCATCGTATATATATGTATACATATATGTATGTATGTGTGTGTGTATCTATGTATTTGTGTTTGTTCCCCAACTTGACAACTGATGCTGGTGTGTTTACGTCCCCGTAACTTAGCGGTCCGGCAACAGAGACTGATAGAATAAGTACTAGGCTTACAAAGAATAAGTCCTGGGGTCGATTTGCTCGACTAAAGGCAGTGCTCCAACATGGCCACAGTCAAATGACTGAAACAAGTAAAATTTTGCTGCATATGATGGGAAGTGTCAGCTGTCCCCAGCCAGCAGATTGTGACACTTATTTCCTGGTCATGCTTCAAGAACCCTGCAAAGAATTCTTGCTGTTCTAAGCAATGCTGGTTTTTGTAGGTGTTCTACTTTCACACATCCACTGATCTTTTTCCGCCATGCTGGTAATGGAGTGCTGATACTTCATAGTGCACTAATTACGATTGGTATCGCATCTACTCTCCTCATTGGTCACAACCTTCACATTTCCCATTTCAATTTGACATACTTGTTCAGTTTTTCTTCTTTCCTTTCATCCTGTTGTCACTAGGACATGCTGCGTTGATTTATTATCATCATTCTTCTTCTTCTTCTTCTTCTTCTTATATTATTATTATTATTATTATTATTATTATTATTATTATTATTATTATTATTTATTTTTTTTTTTTTTATTATTATTAAGGCAGTGAGCTGGCAGAAACGTTAGAATGTCGGGCGAAATGCTTAGCGGTATTTCATCTGCCGCTACATTCTGAGTTCAAATTCCGCCAAGATCGACTTTACCTTTCTTCCTTTCGGGGTCGGTAAATTAAGTGCCAGTTACGCACTGGGGTTGATGCAATCGACTGAATCCCTTTGCCTGTCCTTGTTTGTCCACTCTATGTTTAACCCCTTGTGGGTAGTAAAGAAATAGGTATTTTGTCCATTTCACATTCAGAGCTCAATTTCTGCTGAGGTCAGCTTTGCCTTTCATCTTTTCAGGTTTGATCCATTAAATACCAGTGAAACACTGGGGTCGATATAATCAACTAGTCCCCTCCCCCAAAATTTCAGGCCTTGTGTCTTTAATAGAAAGGATTATTTTTATCTATATTATTTCATGAAAACTCTCAGATTATTTTGCTGGGTAAGATGGAAAGTATCAGCCGTCCACAGTCAGCAGACTAAGGTGATACTTGTTTACTGGTCATGCTCCAAGAACTCTGTGAAGAATTCTTGCAGTTCCAAGCAATGCTGATTTTTGTTGCCGTTCTTTCTTTATATTTATTCCAATCTCTTTGAGCCATGCTGTTAGTTGAGTGTTGATACTTCCAAATGCACCAATTACTATTGGTACCACCTCTACGCCCTTCATTGTTGTTCAGTTTCTCAATGAGGATATCCCCCCCCCGCTTTGAAGAATTTTTGTTTTTATTGTTTGTTTTGTTAATTGTTTTTTGTTACTTATTGTATAGACGGCATTGTTCAACACCCCATTTGTCCTTTGTATTGTGTTGTCCCTATCTGTTTTGTGTTTGACCCTTGTGGCCAACAAAAGAAATTATTATTATTATTATTATTATTATTATCATCACTACTACTACTATATGAAAACTCTCAGCTTAGTTTGCTTAGCAGACTAAGGTGACACTTGTTTACTGGTCATGCTTCAAGAACTCTGTGAAGAATTCTTGCAGTTCCAAGAAATGTTGATTTTTGTAGGCATTCTATCTTTCATTTTGTTCCAATATTTTTGAGCCATGTTGGTAGTCGAGTGCTGAATCTTCCAAGTTCACCAATTTCTATTGGTACCACATCTACTCTCCTCATTGACCCCAACCTTTCTATCTCCCACTTCAAATCCACATAGCTGTTCAGTTTTTCTTCTTTTTCTTTGATCCTGTTGTCACCAGGACATGCTATGTCAATTTATTATCATTATTATTATTATTATTATTATTATTATTATTATTATTATTGAGTGGTAGAGCAGTGCATGCCATCAAAGTGACACTGGGGCAAAATACACGAAGCCCAGTATACTAATCATGACTACCCGTCTGATAAGGGTACACTAGGCACATGCATCACAACCATATGTGTGTGACATGGTGATCTCATATCAAGATAAACAGCACATGACCTTGCAGGTGGGGCCCAGTTAGAATTTTCTTCTGGTCGAATAGCCCATCCCGCTCAAAAGTTCCCTGAATAAGGATTGTTTAAAGATGTTGAATGAACCATCCATGTTTCCAAGGGTGAATTATCCAAACCTCCAAGAATTCCTTTCAACACATGGCTATGATGCTCCCCCACTACTTCTGCTCGTGATAAGAGATGTACATATCATCAATCACTAAGGGACATGCTCAACTGGTTAAGGTCAAACAACTGACAGGCAAATCTGTGGTATTGAGCAGAATATTTGCTGTAGGCCATCTTTTATACCAGGACAAAACAATGTACATGATAACATTTCCAATCAGTTAAGATCAGAAGCCATAAGAGCCACTGCCTGGTACTGCATTATTATTATTATTATTATTCAGTAGTTTTATTTTTATAGCGTGCTTTCACTTCACTACCGAGCGCAGCTCTGTGTGCCTTGGGTATGTGCTGTGATTTGTTGTGATGCTCTGATGGTTATTGTATGGAAAGTGTTCTGCATAGGATGTGTGCAGTGCCTAGTAGTGCAATTTTCTGTATGTTATATGTGTTTGTAAGTCCTGGTGTTTTTGTTATGTATATAATATTCTTTTTTTATTTTCTCTTTCATTTGTGTGTGTTGTGTTTTATCTAGTTCATGGATTCCTAAGTATTTGTAAGTTTGGCTTTGGTCTAATTCTTTTATTTCATTGGTTTTATCTAGTGTGATGTTGTTACTCTTAACTAGTTTTCCTCTTTTCATGGTTACTTTGGCGCATTTTTCTCATCCAAATATCATATCTATTTCTTTGGTAAATCCATGAACTGTCTTTAATAGTGTTTCCAGCTGTTTGTCATTTGCAGCGTATAGTTTT
>NC_043023.1:2025541-2030541 GCF_006345805.1 Octopus sinensis
TATATATATATATGCATTCGAATGAGTGTGTGTGTGTGTGTGTGTGTACATGCATATATCTATATCTATACCTATAGATATGTATATATGTGTATACACATCAATAGTGACTAGATAAACATTATTAGTACAAATGTACGTATCGCATACACACGCATTATAAAATGTCTCGTACAACCTACGCACACTCATTCACACCACAACCACGACCATCACAAACATCACCACGACCACCACCACCAATATCAACACAATATCAACACCCCCCCCCCCATATTTAAACCACACACAAACACACACTCACATAAATATATTCATTATAAAACATCTCATACAACACATTCACTTTCACTTTCTCTCTCTCAAACACATGCACCCATGCATCAGATCTGTTATAAAACATTGCATCACACAATGTACACATGCACACACACACACACACTCACACACACATACGTTCCTAAAACACACATACATACATTTCTAAAACACACATGCACACACACACACACACACATATGTTAGTTAATCACACACACACATACACTCACACACATACATTCCTAAAACACACATGCACACACACACACATATGTTAGTTAATCACACGCACACATACATTTCTAAAACACACATGCACACACACACATATGTTAGTTAATCACACGCACACATACATTTCTAAAACACACATGCACACACACACATATGTTAGTTAATCACACGCACACATACATTTCTAAAACACACATGCACACACACATACACACACACATATGTTAGTTAATCACACACACACATACACTTACACACATACATTCCTAAAACACACATGCACACACACGTTAGTTAATCACACACACACACACACACGTGTTAGAAAGCCACACACAAACAAGCAGTCACATCATAACACTCATAAAATGTGTCATGCAACATACACACACACACACGTGTCTGAATGCTTATAAAACATTGCTTTGCACAACCTACGCACACACTCATACACATCTCATAGTTAAACCACATACACACACACATACATATATTCGTGAGTGCATACACATGTGCATTCATATACACATACTTACACCACACACACTCACACACAAACACACAGTTGTTACAATGCTCATTATAAAGCCTCACATGATACAATACACACACATGCACACACACACACACACATTGTAGCAAATCTCACGCACACATATACATATGCACAAATACACACCATTACACACACACTCAGTACATGCACTGTCATACACACATCATAGTTGAAACACATAAGCACACACACGCACAAACACACACATCAGAACTCATAAAACGTTGCATACACACACACACACGGCATAGTTAACCCCCCTCACACACATACTTACACACACACACACACACAAGCATATGGACAATCACAGTAAACATATACATATGCACAATCACACACACATATACATATGCACAATCACACACACATATACATATGCACAATCACACACACATATATACACACATATACATAGGCACAATCACACACACATATACATATGCACAAATACACACCATTACACACACACTCAGTACATGCACTGTCATACACACATCATAGTTGAAACACATAAGCACACACATGCACAAACACACACATCAGAACTCATAAAGCATTGCATACACACACACTCACACACACCTCATAGTTAACCCACCCACCCTCACACACACATACTCACACATACACACACACAAGCATATGGACTTATACACAATCACAGCACACCGGATTGCTCCTCACCACACCTCTCAACATAAAACAGGTGCAATGAACAATTTTAATAAGGCAGCAACAATGAAAAGATAGTTGTCATTTCTTAGTTTAAACTCTTCAGAAGTGGCTTTTTATGCTGGGTTGCTTTGACCACCGAAAGCTATCTTCACTGTGATAAAGACAAGCTGAAATAAAGGATAATAACAAACAATATGGCAAAGAATGCCTGACATTGTTATAGAAGTATCCTCATAAAAGTGTTTTCTTTCACTGTAATTTGAAGTGGGTTTTCTAAAATAAAAGAATACAGGACTTTTATGGATAGAAGAGAAGAGAAGCTAGGTTTTAATGATAATAATAATAATAATAAATAATAATAATATAATAATAATAATAATAATAATAATGATAATAATGATAATAATGATAATATTAATATGGTGTGATAGGAGGGAAAACAATGATAGCGGCATTTATAGTGATGATGGCTGTGGCAGTTGTGGTGGTTGACATTTTGGTGGTTGTGGTGGTGATGGTGGATGTGTGGTTGTGGTGTTGGTGGTGGTTGTAGAGGTGGTGATGGAGTGGTTGTTGCGATGTTGATTGCAGTGATGGTAGTTGTAGTTGTTGTTATAGTGGTGGTTGTTCTGGTACTGATGGTGGTTACAGTGATGGTTACAATGGAGGCTGTGATGGTGGTTATGGCAGTGGTGAGTGTTGTGTTGATGATGGTGGCTGTGGTGGTGCTTATGGTGATGGTTGCGGTGGAGGCTGTGACAGTGGTGGATAGTGGTAGTGGTGGTGATGGTTGTAGTAGTAGTAGTTGTTGCTAATGGTAGTTGCTGGTTGGATGTAGTTAAAGGGGAGCTAATAAGGACTGTACTGTTGTTTGTGTTTCTTGGTTGCTGAGGTAGTAGTCTAGTGGTAGTGGTGGTGGTAGTTTGGCAATAGTAGTAGTTAGATGATAGTATTAGCTTGGTGGACTTGATGTTCATATGGGTGTGGTTGTTGACAATAGTCACAGCAGTAAATTAATGGTGGTGATGGTGGTAGTGTTAGACTTGCACTGGCTGCACTTTGCGGGAGGTGATGGTTGGTAGACATAGAGGTGGTAGTGGTGGCTGTTTCCTGTTAGTGGTACTGTTAGTTTGGTTTAGGCTGTAGTTTGCATGTGGTTGTTGCTGGTTGCCATGGTGGTATTGCTAAACTGCAGGGTATTGGTGGTAGTAGTGGTGTTGGTATTGGTGGTGATGGTGACAATGGTGGTAATGGCATTGGTGGTTGTAGAGGAGTAGGTGATGATGGTGGTGGTTGTGGTGATGGTGGTGGTTATGTTATGGTTGTGATTATTGTTGTCCTGGTGGCGGATTGTAGCTATTCAGCAGACCCATTATCAAAGACATTCCAGCTGTGACCATCCCATCTTTTCCTGAGACATAGTGTATCTAAGAATACATTAGATAATGTATAGCATAATGGTTATTAGTATTAGTCATTGTACTTGTTGTTTAGCCCCAGGTCAGTCCTGAATCAGCAGACTTATGAAAAAGATGTTCCAGCTGTGATTATCCAATCTTTTATTCAGGCATCTAGGACTACATTATCTAATGTACAGTATACAAGTTAGTATTAGTGGTTAACCCAAGATCAGTCCTGATCCAACAGATTTCCAATCAAAGATGTTCCACCCATGATCATCCAATCTTTTATTCAGACATACTCCCTTTACTCTTTTACTTGTTTCAGTCATGTGACTTTGGCCATGCTGGAGCACCACCTTTAGTTGAGCAAATCGACCCCAGGACTTATTCTTGTAAGCCTAGTACTTATTCTATCGGTTTCTTTTGCCGAACTGCTCAGGTACAGGGACATAAACACACCAGCATCGGTTGTCAAGTGATGTTGAGAGGACAAACACAGACACACAAACATACACACACACACATACATACATATATATATATATATATATATATATGTGGTAAGTAGCTTGCTTCCCAACCACATGGTTCCGGGTTCAATCCCACTGCGTGGCATCTTGAGCAAGTGTCTTCTACTATAGCCTTGAGCTGACCATAGCCTGTCGTGTGTGTGTATGTATATTATATATATATATATATATACATACATACACACGACAGGCTTCTTTCAGTTTCCGTCTACCAAATCCACTCACAAGGCTATGGTCAGCTCAAGGCTATAGTAGAAGACACTTGCTCAAGATGCCACGCAGTGGGATTGAACCCGGAACCATGTGGTTGGGAAGCAAGCTACTTACCACACAGCCACTCCTATATATATATATATATATATATATATATACTTATATACGATGGACTTCTTTCAATTTTTGTCACACCCACTCTTGCGCCTATTATATATGATGTATAATTTCAAAATTTGGTAAGTGTCTGATGCCATATATACAGCTCTTATGCAATTTATCATACATAATTATTTATATGTAATGTTGTTTGAATCAGAATGTTGCTGAAACTATTGTGACCAATATTAAACTTATGCAATATCGATATCATCATCTTCAATTGACCATTCCATCATTCATCAAAGACATCAAAACTCACTTTATTGAAATCTGCAATGTTTCTCTGTCTGCGTCTGTTCCATTACTCAGTTTCCATATTTCCACTTTCATTTACCATTATAATTCCATTTCCTGAGATTCTATATATCTATATATTTATTATTGAATCTCAATCTCAATGATATTGCAGCACACCATAGTTGAAATAATAATAATAATAATATTAATCATCATCATCATCATCATCATCATCATCATCATCATTTAGCGTCCGTTTTCCATGCTAGCATGGGTTGGGGTTCAACTGGGGTCTGTGAAGCCAAAAGGCTTCATCAGGCCCAGTCTGATCTGGCAGTGTTTCTACGGCTGGATGCCCTTCCTAACGCCAACCACTCCGTGAGTGTAGTGGGTGCTTTTTACGTGCCACCCGCACAGGTGCCAGACAGAGCTGGCAAACGGACACGAACGGATGGTGCTTTTACGTGCCACCGGCACGGGGGCCAGGCGAGGCTGGCAACGGACACGAACGGATGGTGCTTTTACGTGCCACCGGCACGGGGGCCAGGCGAGGCTGGCAACGGACACAAACGGATGGTGCTTTTACGTGCCACCGGCACAGGATAATAATAATAATGATGATAATAATAATAATGATAATGATAATACTAATAATGATAATGATAA
>NC_043023.1:2035541-2043041 GCF_006345805.1 Octopus sinensis
AATAAAAGGTAAAATTTAAGGGAAATCTGACTGCTATTTTTAGCAAATCTTGTCACCAAATACAAGCTCATTTAGTGACAAATTTCTTCAAACCACTCAAGACAGGAGTCTCAATATGGTCTCACCTTCTGCTAGAAACAACAGCAGCTTTGCTCAACTCATTCCCCCACAGAGAGAGAGCAAGAATTTAAACACAGAAGAATTAAAGGCGCAGGAGTGGCTGTGTGGTAAGTAGCTTGCTAACAAACCACATGGTTCCGGGTTCAGTCCCACTGTGTGGCATCTTGGGCGAGTGTCTTCTGCTATAGCCCCGGGCCAACCAATGCCTTGTGAGTGGATTTCGTAGACGGAAACTGAAAGAAGCCTGTCGAATATATGTATATATATATATATATATATATATATATATATATATATATATGCGTGTGTGTGTTTGTGTGTCTGTGTTTGTCCCCCTAGCATTGCTTGACAAACGATGCTGGTGTGTTTATGTCCCTGTTGCCTAGCGGTTCGGCAAAAAAAGACCGATAGAATAAGTACTGGGCTTACAAAGAATAAGTCCCGGGGTCGATTTGCTTGACTAAAGGCGGTGCTCCAGCATGGCCGCAGTCAAATGACTGAAACAAGTAAAAGAGATAAAAGAGAAAAAAACCCCTTAAAATGGGAGTCTCAATATGGTCTCACCTTCTGCTAGAAATAACAGCAGCTCTGCTCCACTCATTCCCCCACAGAGAGAGAGCAAGAATTCAAACACAGAAGAATTAAATTGCTGTGTTGCAAATGGTGTTTGAAATAGCTTCACTTAAAGATATCCCAGCCATGACCATCCTGCCTTTTACCAATGTTTTATTATCCCCATCATCACCACAATCATCACTGCCATCATCGTTGTCATCATTGCTGTTCTCATCACCATCATCAACATCAGCAACATCATCATCACCACTATCATCACTGCCATCATCGTCGTCATCATTGCTGTCATCATCATAAAAGATAAAATTTGAGGGAAATCTGACTGCTATTTTTAGCAATTCTTGTCACCAAATACAAGCTCATTTAGTGACAAATTTCTTCAAAGCCCTCAAGACGGGAGTCTCAATGTGGTCTCACCTTCTGCTAGAAACAACAGCAGCTTCCCTCGGCTCATTCCCCCACAGAGAGAGAGCAAGAATTTAAACACAGAAGAATTAAATTGCTGCGTTGCAAATGGTGTTTGAAATAGCTTCACTTAAAGATATCCCAGCCATGACCATCCTGCCTTTTACCAATATTTTAGTATTTCAATGTAAAGGTAAAATTTAAGGGAAATCCGACTGCTATTTTTAGCAAATCTTGTTACCAAATACAAGCTCATTTAGTGAAAAATTTCTTCAAACCCCTCAAGATGGGAGTCTCAATGTGGTCTCACTTTCCGCTAGAAACAACAGCAGCTTTGCTCGGCTCATTCCCCCACAGAGAGAGAGCAAGAATTTAAACACAGAGGAATTAATTTGCTGCGTTGCAAATGGTGTTTGAAATAGCTTCCCTTAAAGGGGTCATTCTCGTTGTTCGTAATTATTTTGCTCAAGCTTAAATTAAGAATTATTTTCAAATGGCTGTTTAATCAAATAACGGTCCATATTCGGTGACGCCTGCTCGTATCAGCATTGGCAAATGGTTCTGTGTAATTGTATTAAATTCAGTACATCTCAGCATTATGTCTAAACACTTGCTGTGTGATCAACGAGGAGTGGATCTCGCTTTGTGTCTTCTATAAATCAACGGCTGCCATCTTGTATTACTTTGCCGCCGCCGCCAACGCTGTTGTCGGTGTTGTTGTTGTTGTCGTTGTTGTAATTGTTCCCACTGCTACCATGACCGTTGTAATCGCCGTCGTTACTATCACCTTCATTACTGAATTCATTGCCGTTATCATCATCATCATCGTCATCATCATCTTCACCAACATCATCATCAACATCTTCTTCATAATCATCATCATCATCACCACAATCATTACTGCCAATCATCATCATCATCACAATCATCATCGTCGTCATCATTACTGTCATCATCATAATCACTGTCATCACCATCATCATCGTCATCATCATCTTCACCAACATCGTCATCAACATCTTCTTCATAATCATCATCATCACCACAATCATTACTGCCGATCATCATCATCATCAAAATCATCATCGTCGTCATCATTACTGTCATCATCATAATCACTGTCATCATCACCATCTTCATCATTGTCCTCATTACCATCACCATCTGCAATATGGTCATCATCATCATCATCACCATCACAATCATCATCATGAGCGTCGTCGTCATCGTTGTCATCATCATCATTATCCTCATCACCATCATCATCTACAATATGATCAGCAGCAGCAGCACCAGCAACATCATCATCATCATCATCATTGCTGTCATCATCATAATCACCATCACCATCATCATCATGATCGTCATCATCATCATCATCACCATTGTCCTCATCACCATCAACACCTACAATATGGTCATCATCAGCAACAGCAGCAACATCATCGTCATCACCACAATCATCACTGCCATCATCGTCATCATCATAATCACCATCACCATCATCACCATGATCGTTGTCCTCATCATCATCATTGTCCTCATCACCATCATCGTCTAGAATATTGTCATCATCATCACCACAATCATCACTGCCATCATTGTCATCATCATTGCTGTCATCATCATAATCATCGTCACCATCATCACCATGATCGTCATCATCGTCATCGTCATCACCACAATTATCACTGCCATCATTGTCATCATCACTGCTGTCATCATCATAATCACCATCACAATCATCATCATCACCATCATCATTACTGTCCTCATCACCATCATCATCTACAATATGGTCATCATCATCAGCAGCAACATCATCATCATCATAATCACCATCATTTTACCATCCTCATCATGACCATCACTATCGTCATTGTTGTCATAATCATCATCATCAACATCACAATCATCCCCATCATCAACAGCAGCAGCTTCAACATTACCATTATCATCACCATCACTGTCATCACTATTGTTGGTGGTCATCATCATCGCCATCACAACCATCCCTATCACCATCACCATTATCATCATGATAATCATCGTCGTCATCATCACCCCAATTATCATTCCCTCCATCGTTATCACCACCATCACCAACATCATTGTCATTGCTGTTGTTTCACCTCTTTCTTCAGGTAAGCCTTGACCGTTCTGAGTTCAATCCGGTCTCAAGTTCCACTGTGAAATTGGCAGATCCATCAGAACATCAAATGAAATACCTCAATGTATAATTTCGCTGATTTCTTATGTTCTGAGTTCAAACCCAGCTGTGATCAAATTTTCCATTCGTCCTTTAAGGGGCGATAAACAAAGTCCCACACCTGGTAGGGCTGGTAGTTCTGGCACCTGTAGCAGACAATCCTTGTCTGCCAATGAAATAAATATGTTTGTGTTTAAGCACATATGTTTGTGTTTAAGCACATATGAGGGACCCTCTCAGTGTGAATACTGCAATATTTGGTACCCTACAGATACAGCCACGTTAAGTTGGATGCATAGACTGCCTTTTGATATTAATACATAGATGTGTGTGTGTGTACGTATGTGTGTATATATATATAATATATATATATAGTGTATATATATATATATATATATATATATATTTATGTATGTATATAGTATATATATATATTATATATATATATATATATATATATATATATATATATATATACATACAGTATATATGTATATATATATATTATATATATATATATATATATATATATATATATATATATATATATATCGAAATTGCGAAGATGATTCGGTTCTTGACTGAAGATTGAAGGCTTCGAATGTCCCGTCCGTGTTTTTTATATCATCTTCTAAATGTTTTACGTTCTTGTCCCAGTTTGTATCTTTTTACATTTACACATATATATATATATATTCACAAGTATTCATAGAAAAGTGTCAAAACAGCTCATCTATCCACTACTGCCACCTGTCAGGTATGTCAGACTGGACAGGTATGGTGTTTTTACACCTTTTATAATAAAAGTGTAGAGAGAGAAAAAATGTGTTGGGATTAACAGTTCCATGTGTTGAAATCATCATCATCACCATCACCACCACCATCAAAACCACCACTACCACCACTTCATTTTCCAAACTGGCATGGCTTGGGTAGTTGGAAAGGAGCTGGCCAGGCAAGAGACTGCGCCAGACTTCTGTGTCTGTTTTGGCATGGTTTTTTTACGGCTGGATGCCCTTCCTAATACCAACCATTCTACAGAGTGTACTGGGTGCTTTTTACATCGAAAAAGCAGAGACAAGGTCAGTTTTCACATCGATTAATAGACTTGAGGAATAATAATAATAATAATAATTATAGAGATGTACTTGCATAGCAAGTGACCTGATCTGAGTTCGTGTGCTGGAACGAAAACAATTGTAGCGTGGAAGGTGTTTATAAGCCATTTAAGAAACACACAAAAACCGTTAGATTCACTTCAACATTTAAATTTAATTTGTCAAAATATTTTTGTCACTTTGAGACCGCAACCTGTTTACTGACAAAATTCCATGGTGAACAGGTCGCGGTCTCAAAGTGACGAAAATATTTTGGTAAATTAAATTTAAATGTTGAAGTGAATCTAACGGTTTTTGTGTGTTTCTTAAATGGCTTATAAACACCTTCCATGCTGCAATAATAATAACCCTTTTACTAAAGGCACAAGGCCTGAAATTTGTTGGGAGGGGACTAGTTGATTACATCGACCCCAGTGTTTGACTGGTACTTAATTTATTGACCCCAGAAGGCGGAAAGGCAAAGATGACCTTCGTAGGATTTGAACTCAGAATGTGCATGCAGATGGATGAAATGCCACTAAGCCTTTTCCCCGGTGTGCTAACAATTCTACCAGCTCACTGCCTTGATAATGATAATAAGGATAATTATATTAATGATAACGACAATATTGATAATATTGAGAGGCGCAAGAGTGGCTGTGTGGTAAGTAGTTTGCTTACCAACCATATGATTCAGAGTTCAGTCCCACTGCATGGCACTTTGGGCAAGTGTCTTCTACCATAACCTCAGGTTGGCCAAAGCCTTGGGAGTGGATTTGATTGATGGAAACTGAAAGACGCCCATCGTAAGTATATATATATATGCCGGTGGCACGTTAAAAGCTCCAACCGATCGTGGCCGATGCCGGGCCCCCCTGGCACCTGTGCAGGTGGCACGTAAAAAGCACCCACAACACTCGCGGAGTGGTTGGCGTTAGGAAGGGCATCCAGCTGTAGAAACTCTGCCAGATCAGACTGGAGCCTGGTGCAGTCCCTGGCTTCCCAGACCCTGGTCGAACCGTCCAACCTGTGCTAGCGCGGAAAACGGACGTTAAACGATGATGATGATGATGATATATATATATATATATATATATATATCAATAATAACAAAGGGTAAAATTAATTAATTAAGAAGTAATCAATAATTTCACCAAGTAGAATTCGGCATGAAAAAAGGACCATTTCATGGTAAACTTAAGTAATACTTAATAATTAGGGTTCAGCAAAGATTTGCTTTACCACATACCGAAGTTTAGAAATAGCAGCCAAAAAACGTTAGCTATTTCTTCTACTTTAAAAAGGGACTCCCAGTCCCCCTGACATCGCTTGACAACCAATGCTGGTGTGGTTACATCCCTGTAATTTAGTGGTTTGGCAAAAAGAGACCTATAAAATAAGTACTAGACTTACAAAGAATAAGTCCTGGGGTCGATGTGCTCAACTAAAGGCGTTGCTCCAGCATGGCAGCAGTCAAATGACTGAAACAAGTAAAAGAATGTATATACAACCGGCTTCGTTCAGTTTCTGTCTACCAAATCCCCTCACAAGGCTTTGGTTGGCCCAAGGCTATAGTAGAAGACACTTGCCCAAGGTGCCACATAGTGGGACTGAACCCAGAACCATGTGGTTGGGAAGCAAGCTTCTCATCACATAGCCACGTCTGCACTTACATCAATACATATATTTGTACTCAGTGACATCCAGCTTTTCTCACACACATACGTGTGTATGTGTGTGTGTGTGTTCTATCCATTAATCAATGATGATCTAAATAAATAATCAAAAGTTAAAAAACAAATATGGTACGTTAAAATAATCCAAATGAAAAACAGAAAATTATTCTCCCTCTGAAAAATTAGTAAAAATACAAAAAAAATTAATAGTAATAATATTAATAATAACGACAATAATAATTGTAATGATTAAAATAATTAAAATATATAACTGATGCTGAATGGAAAATGATAATGGCAATAATAGTAGTAATAATGAAGATAATGTTAAGAGTAGTATAATGGTTTGAGGAATAATAATAATAATAATTGTAATAATCGTAATAAGAATAATAATAATAATTATAGGAAAAATAACATCAACAACAAAAACAATGACAATAATAATGATAATAGTAATAGATGATGATGATTATGATGAGAAGGACGATGAGAAGAAATGGGAGGAGGAGGAGGAGAGGAGGAAGAGAAGATGAAGGAGGAAGAGGGGAAGGTGAAGAAGGAGGAAGAGAAGATGAAGAAGGACAAAGAGAAGGAAGAGGAGATGAAAAAGGAGGAAGAGGAGAAGGTGAAGGAGGAGAAGATGAAGAAGAAGAAGAAGAAGAAGAAGGCGGAGGAGGAGGAGAAGAAGAAGAATGGAAGAAGAAGAAGAAGAGAAGAAGAATTGGAAGAAGGAGAAGAAGAAGAAGAAGAAAGAGGAAGAGGAGGAGGAGGAGGAGGAGGCGAAGGAGGAGAAGAAGAAGAAGGAGGAGGAGGAGGAGGGGAGGAGAATGGAAGAAGAAGAAGGAGGAGAAGAATGGAAGAAGAAGAAGGACAAGAAGAAGGAGAAGGAGCAGAAGACGAAGAAGAAGAAGAGGAGAAGGTGAGAAAGAAGAAGAACAAGGAGAACCAGAAGAAGAATTGGAAGAAGATTAATGATAATAAACTACGAAATCTATCCAAAAAGAAAATAACAACAGTTTGCCACTTTAATAATAACAATGATAATAATTGTTTCAAATTTTTACCACAAGGGCAGTTTGGAGGAGGTGGGGATGAGTCAATTACACTGACCCCAGTGTTAAACTGGTACTTATTTTATTGACCCCAAAATGACAAAAGGCAAAGTTGAACTTCGGAGGTTTTGAACTAAGAATGTAAAAACAGACAAAATTTTGCCCAGCGTGTTAATGACTCTGTCAGCTCACTGCCTTAACTATTATCATTATTAATATTATTATTATTATTCTTCAGTAGTTTTATTTTTATAGCGTGCTTTCACTTCACTACCGAGCACAGCTCTGTGTGCCTTGGGTATGTGCTGTGATTTGTTGTGATGCTCTGATGGTTATTGTATGGAAAGTGTTCTGCGTAGGAT
>NC_043023.1:2048041-2083041 GCF_006345805.1 Octopus sinensis
CATGTATGTGTGTATGTATGAATGTATGTGTGAGTGTATGCATGTGTGAGTGTATGTATGTGTGTGTATGTATGTGTATGTATGTGTGTGTGTATGTATATGTGTATGTATATATGTATGTGTGTATGTATTTATGTGTGTATATATGCATGTATGTATGTATGTCTATATGTCTGTGTGTTATTATGTATGTATGTATGTGTATGCATGCTTTTGTGTGTATGTGTGTATGTATGTATGTATGCATGTGTATTATGTATGCGTGTGTATGTGTGTGGATGTATGTGTGTATGTGTATGTATGCATGTATGTGTATGTATGTAAGTGTGTATTAGTGTATGTATATATTGATGCGTTTATATAAATTTAGCCGTCATTGTTTGCAAGGCATATATTAACAGTTAATAATTGACTTGGAATATTATTTCCTTCGTCTAAATATTCTTTATAATATTTCAATATATGACATGTTTCCTGTGACTTTATCTCCGAACCAAAATCGCAGCATTCCTCTGTCTCTCTGTATCCAGACATTTTGAGAGGGGAGGGGGCACTGGAGGAGGTAGTCTTGCGTCAGATGATGAAAGGTTAGACTGTGTCAGAGAGACAGAGAGGCAGCAACAGGTGTCTTGCTATAGAGGCGGCACATGGTTATCCGGCCAGAGAGAAAGAGAGGAACAGAGAGGGAGAGAATGAGCAAGAAAAAGAAAGAGAGGAAATGAGAGAGAAAGAGAGAGAGAGGGGGGAAGAGAGAGGTAACAAGAAAGAAGACAGAAACATTATCACTTTCTTGGGGAAATTTCAAACCCGGGTTCTCATTCCTAAGGCATTTTTCAATGTTGTTATTATTTTATTATTATTATTATTATTATTATTATTATTATTAGTGTTCAGGTCACTGCTTGGAATCGAACTTGGAATCTTGGGGTTAGTAGCCCGTGCTCTTAACCACTACACCATATGCCTGTGGCATAGTGGTTAAGAGTACGGGCTACTAACCCCAAGATTCAGAGTTCAATTCCTAGCAGTGACCTGAACACTAATAATAATAATATAATAATAATAATAATAATAATAATAATAATAATAATAATAATAATAATGATAATAACATGGAAAAATACCTTAGGAATGAGAACCCAGGTTCGAAATTTCCCCAAGACACCTGATGAAGGCTGGAGGGTATATCAGCCAAAACATTGTGTTAACAACAAACAAGATGAGGACAAATATCCGTTGAATGTAAAGAATGTACATAATTCCTCATCTCTTAAATACAGAACTGTATTACCACTTTCTTTCTGAACTGCTTCTTAGTCAAAATTGTGGCATTTCCTTAGTTTTAGGACTAGTTTTAGAGAATTTATTTCCAAGTCAAAATTTTGAGGTCTTTTTTTTTTGTCATAGGTTTTCCTAGCCAAGACTAAGATTCTGTCATGTAATTTTATTTCCTTTCACATTTATAATATAAAAGGATCTTCACATTGTGGCATGAGGTATAATGTTGATGGAAAGGGAGCCCTACGACCACCAACACCAACAACACCTCCACTATCACCACCATCACCAACACCGCCACTATCACCACCACCATTACCAACACCATCACTATCACCACCACTACCAAGACCACCACAACCACCACAACCACCATCACCACCACCACCACCACCACAATCACCATCACCACCTCCACTATCACCACCACCACCACCACCACCACAACCACCATCACCACCACCACCACCACCACCACCACAACCACCATCACCATCACCACCACCACCACCACCAACACCACCACAACCACCATTACCACCACCACCACCACCACCACCACAATCACCGCCACCACCACCACCACCATCGTCAGACTTCCACCACTGCCACTACTACCATCATCCCCACCAGCAACACTGCCACCACTACCACCACCAAACAGGGATTTGAACTCATAACTTAATGGAATGTAATTGAAAACTGCAATACATTTGTGCTTCAACGCTCTACCGATTATATAATAAACGACAATAGCAACAACTATATTAATAACAAAGATAATAAAAGCAACAACAACAGCAACAACAACGATAATAATAATGATATAATAATAATAGTCAACAATGGCAGTAATATTAATAGCATCAAAAATAATAATAATAATAATAATAGTAACAATAATAATAATAATAATAATAATAATAGTAACAATAATAATAATAATAATAATAATAATAATAGCAACAATAATAACAATGGCAGTAATATTAATAGCAATGATGATAATAATAATAATAATAATAATAATTCTAATAGTAATAATAATAGTAATAATAATAACGATAATAATAATAATGATAATAATAATAATAATAATAATAATAACAACAACAATAATAATAATAATAATAATAATAGTAATAATAATAACAATAGCAATGATAATAATAATAATAATAATAATATAAATAGCAATGGTAATAATAAGAACAATGGCAGTAATAATAATAATAATAATAATAATTGGTAAATGGCAGAAAGTAAATGCCAGGAATGATACAAAGAACCAAAGAACATGGAGTTTAATAAATTAGGGAGAGAGAAACTTGCTGAGCTTTTCATGTAATAAATTAAAGTTGGAAGTAATTAATGGCCTTGGAGAGCCAAACGAGAGGATTAATGGCAGCGTTTGAGATTAGACTTGTCTAAAAGCAGACATCGACTGGCTGTTGTGTTTAACTTCGGTGATGGTGGTTGGAAGAGGCAGGGGGGGTGTTTGGGGAAGGAAGATGGCGAGGAGAGAATGAAGGGAAGATGGTTGGTTTTAAAAGAAGAGCAGGGTCGTTTATAGAATTAGGAAACTATTAGGATTTGGATAATTACAGGTTTACAAAGCCATAGAAGATGACTACTATAGGTTTGTAAATGTATAGGGCTATAGTACAGGGGTGCTATAAGGTTTAAGGCGGCGAGCTGGTAGAAGCGTTGGCACGTCGGGCGAAATGCGTAGCCGTATTTCGTCTGCCATTGCGTTCTGTGTTCAAATTCCGCCGGGGTCGACTTTGCCCTTCATCCTTTCGGGGTCGATAAATTAAGTACCAGTTACGCACTGGAGTCGATATAAACGACTTAATCCATTTGTCTGTACTTGTTTGTCCTCTCTGTCCTCTTGTCTGTACTTGTTTGTCCTCTTTGTCTACCCTTGTGGGTAGTAAAGAAATAGGTATTTCGTCTGTCTTTATGTTCTGAGTTCAAATTCTGCTGAGGTCGACTTTGCCTTTCATCTTTTCGGGGTCGATTAGATAAGTACCAGTTATGCACTGGAGTCGATATAAACGACTTAATCCCTTTGTCTGTCCTTGTTTGTCCCCTCTGTGTTTAGCTCCTTGTGGATAGTAAAGAAATAGGTATTTTGTCTGCTGTTACGTTCTGTGTTCAAATTCTGCATGGGTCGACTTTGCCATTCATCCTTTCAGGGTCGATAAATTAAGTACCAGTTACGCACTGGAGTCAATATAAACAACTTAATCCATTTATCTGTCCTAGTTTGTCGTCTCTGTGTTTAGCCTCTTGTCGGTAGTAAAGTAATAGGTATTTCGTCTGTCTTTATGTTCTGAGTTCAAATTCCGTCAAGGTCGATTTTGCCTTTCATCCTTTCGGGGTCGATAAATTAAGAACCAGTTACGCACTGGAGTTAATATAAACGACTTAATCTGTTTGTCCCTTCTGTGTTTAGCCCCTTGTGGGTAGTAAAGAAATAGGTATTTCATCTGCCGTAATGTTCTGAGTTCAAATTCCGCCAAGGTCGACGTTGCCTTTCATCCTTTCGGAGTCGATAAATTAAGTCCCAGTTACGCACTGGAGTCGATATAAATGACTTAATCCATCTGTCCTTGTTTGTCCTCTCTGCGTTTAGCCCCTTGTGGGTAGTAAAGGAATAGGTACTATAAGGGTTACAGCCGCCCTGGGTATCGCTTATGACAAGTGTTTCAGTTGATTCAATCAATGGAACAGCCTGCTTGTGAAATTAATGTGAAAGTGGCTGAGCGCTCCACAGACATACGTACCCTTACATGGTTCTAAGGGTGATTCAGCGTGACATAGAAAGTGAAAAGGTCGGCCCTTTTGAATTAAGGGGTCCAATCTCATTTTTGCCTGCTGAATGGATTGGAGTAATGTGGAGTAAAGTGTCTTGCCCAAGGACATTGGTAGCATTCCGTTTGTTACGATGCAGAGGGTTCCAGATGATCTGATCAATTCAACAGCCTGAAATTAACATGCAAGGTTTACAAAGCCATAGAAGATGACTACTGTGGGTTTGCAGAGGTATAGGGCTATAGTAAGGGGTACTATAAGGTTTACAGCTACCCTGGGTATCTGTTAGGTATGACAAGTGTTTCAGTTGATTCAATCAATGGAACAGCCTGTTCGTGAAATTAATGTGAAAGTTGCTGAGCGCTCCACAGACATACGTACCCTTAATGTGGTTCTCAAGGTGATTCAGTGGGACACAGAAAATGAAAAGGTTGGCCATTTTGAATTACGGGTCAAAACTCATTTTTGCCAGCTGAGTAGACTTGAGCAACGTGATGTAAAGTGTCTTGCCCAAGGTCACTGGTATTCTGTTGGTTATGATGACAAGGGCTGGAGTTGAGCCAATCAATAGAAGAGCCTGCTTATGAAATTAATGTGAAAGTGGCTGAGCGCTCCACAGACATGTGTACCCTTAACTGGACTGAGCAATGTGAAGTAAAGTGTCTTGCCCAAGGACACAGGTAGCATTCCGTTTGTTACGATGCAGAGGGTCCAGATGATCCGATCAATCAAACAGCTTGTTTGTGAAATTAACATGCAAGGCAAGTGGCTGAGTATTCCACAGACCTGAGTAACCCTTAGCGTAGTCCTCGGGGAGTTTCAGCATAACACAGGATGTGACAAGGTTGGCCTCTTTGAATTACAGGTACAACACATTTTTTAGGGTCTTGCTCAAGGGTACAGCATTGCTGGGAATTGAACTTACAACCTAATGATTGGGAGCCGAGGACCCTAACCTCTAAGCCACATGCTATCTCCTGGGGTATTATAGTTTTAGGATTAGTGGCAGCTTTGGGGATTAGATTTATCTAAAAGCTGATATTGACTGGTTGTGTTTATGGTGGTGGAGGTGGGTGTGTCTAGGGTGTTTTGGGGGTTGGGAATGAAAAATGGCAGGGAAGAGAGGGAAGGAAGAATGGATGTGGTGAAGAAAGGAAAGAAGGGGGAGATAAGGAAGGAAGGAAGGGAGAAAGGAAAGAAGGAAGGAAGGAAGGGAGAAAGGAAAGAAGGAAGGGAGAAAGGAAAGAAGGAAGGAAAGGAATGAAGGAAAAAAGGAAAGAAGAAAGAAAGAAAGGAAGGAAGGAAGGATTGTCAAAAGGAAGGGAGAACGGAAAGGAAGGAAAGGAAGGAAGGAAAAAGGAAGGAAGGAAGAAAGAAGGAAGGAAAGAAGGAAGGAAGGAAGGAAGGAAGGAAGGAAGGGAGGGTGGAAGGAAGGAAGGAAGGAAGGAAGGAAGGAGGGAGAAAGGAAAGGAAGGAAAGGAATGAAGGAAAGGAGGGAAGGAAGGAAGAAAGAAAGAAAGAAGAAAGAAAGAAAGAAAGAAAGAAGAAGGAAGGAAGGAAGAAGGGAGGAAGGAAGACAGAGAGGAAGGAAGAAGGAAGGGAGAAAGGAAAGAAGGAAGGAAAGGAATGAAGGAAAAAAGGAAAGAAGAAAGAAAGAAGGAAGGAAGGAAGGATTGTCAAAAGGAAGGGAGAACGGAAAGGAAGGAAGGAAGGAAGGAAGGAAGGAAGGAAAAAGGAAGGAAAGAAGGAAAGGAAGGAAGGAAGGAAGGAAGGAAGGAAGGGAGGGTGGAAGGAAGGAAGGAAGGAAGGAAGGGAGAAAGGAAAGGAAGGAAAGGAATGAAGGAAAGGAGGGAAGGAAGGAAGAAAGAAAGAAAGAAAGAAAGAAGGAAGGAAGGAAGAAGGGAGGAAGGAAGACAGAGAGGAAGGAAGAAGGAAGGAAGGAAGGAAGGGAGAAAGGAAAGAAGGAAGGAAAGGAATGAAGGAAAAAGGAAGGAATGAAGGAAAGATGGAAGGAAGATCAGGGTTGTTTGTGTATAGTTACAAAACTATTATGATAGAGATAGTTACAGATTAAGAAAGCCCTTGAATATGGACATAAGGTTTACAGAAGTGTAGTACGTTGGTACTGTAGGGTTACAAAGGTATAGAACATAGACACAAGTGTATAGAACTGGGGTACTCTCTCTCTCTCTCTTTTACTTGTTTCAGTTATTTGACTGCGGCCATGCTGGAGCATTAACTTAAAGGATGTTAGTCAAAGAAATTGACGCCAGGACTCATTCTTTGTAAGCCCAGGACTTATTCTATCGGTCTCTTTTGCCAAACTGCTAAGCTATGGGACATAAACACACTAGTATTGGTTGTCAAGCATTGGGGGAACAAACACACACACACACACACACACACACACATATATATATGACAGGCTTCTTCCAGTTTCCGTTTACCAAATCTACTCTCAATGACAGAGACAATAGTAGAAGATACTTGCCAAAGGTGCCACACAGTGGGACTGAACCCGGAACAATGTAGTTGGGGATGAAGCTTCTTACCACACAGCTACACTTGCACCTATAAAAATTATCTGTCAGAAGTGGGATTCAAACCCACACCCACATTAATGGACCAGAATACTCAATATTCTGGTTAAGGTACCATTTATGCACCTTGAGTCTGGCACCCTAGACTACTTAGCTATCCTGACAGCTACATATATATATATTAAAATATACATACATACATATCTCCCTTTCTTTCAAACTTTTTTTCCTATCATTTGCCATACAGGACCACTGATATCTACAAGTTTTTTTTCCTTCTCTCTCTTTTTATTTTTTCTTATTCCTTTCTGTCGAAGAGTGTAGGCTCGAAACGTAAAAGGCTTTTTCATTTTTCACCGAGCGTCAAACTAATACACCTCCTTGTTGCTCATACATTAGTCTTCGTCTTTTGTTTTTCTATAAATCTCAACTATATATATATATATATATATATATATATATATATATATATATATATTGAAACACTCCTGTCACAACCTGGGACCTTGAAGACTGAAGAATGCTTAAATGCATGAAAGTATACTAGTCCCTTAATATTTGATATTCAACATTTCATCTATTCAATAAGACAATCAATACTTCATTTCATTTTACTATATATACTATTTATACTATATATTCTATATACTCTATATTCTACATTAATATTATAAAGAATATAAATAAAACATAAAACAGACGAATAATATATATCCCTCTATATACAATCATACAAACCCCTTTTTATATATATATATACATCATCATCATCTACTGCCATACACAGACAACTTCAGCTTTATATATAGAGAGATACAGTGGTAAAATGCTTTCACAAGAGGTGAACAGCAGAAAGTCTTCAGAGAAGGCATTATTTTTGGATTGTAACACTAAGGGAAGTAACTCTGGGTCAGACTACAAAAATAATGCCATCAAACAGTATGGATATTGTTGGCTTATAAAGATATGCCTTTATTATGTGTTTCAGTCACTGGGTTGTGGCCATGCTGGGGCATTGTCAAATAAATCAACTCTAGTACTTGTGTTTGATTTTAAAGTGCAGCAATTTAAAAGTAGGTAAGAAGTTTGTCTCCCACTACATGGTTCCATGTTGAGTCCCAGTGTCATCTGAGGGAGATTTGGCTGCTATTTCAAATAGGTCTAAATACCAGGTAAAGGTTTCCCTCATTGGCTCATACATACATATATACATACAGAAGACAGTAAGGGGTGATGTGAGAGAGATATGGCTGGTATTTCTGCGTGGTGTAGTACCATGTAGAAGTCTCCCTCATTGACTCATACTTCCACACAGGAAGATGCGATTTGAGGGAGATTTGACAACTATTTCTAGCGGGTCTAGCTACCATGCAAAGGTCTCCCTCATTGGCTCATGCATACATATATATATACACACACACACACACACACACACATATATATATGAAACAAGGGTGTGATTTGAGGGAGATTTGGCTGCTATTTCTACCAGGTCTAGCTACCATGTAGGGGTTACTCTCATTGGCTCAAGCATATATATATATACACTCTCTGTTACTTGTTTCAGTCATTTGACTGTGGCCATGCTGGAGCACCACCTTTGGTTGAGCACATCGACCCCAGGACTTATTCTTTGTAAACCTAGTACTTATTCTATGAGTCTCTTTTGGCGAACCGCTAAGTTACAGGGATGTAAACACACCAGCATTGGTTGTCAAGCGATGTTGGGGGGACAAATACAGACACACGAACACACACACATATATATACATATATATGACGGGCTTCTTTCAGTTTCCATCTACCAAATCCACTCACAAGGCTTTGGTCTGCCCGAGGCTATAGAAGACACTTGCCCAAGTTGCCACGCAGTGGGACTGAACCCAGAACCATGTGGTTCGTATGCAAACTACTTACAACACAGCCACTCCTACCCCTATATATATATAAATATATATATATATATACACACACACATATATATATATGAAGCAGTAGGGTGTGATCTGAGGGAGATTTGGCTGCTATTTCTAGCAGGTCTAGCTACCATGTAGGGGTCACCCTCATTGGCTCATACATACATATATATACACAAGCCAGCAGGATGTCATTTGAGGAAGATTTAACTGCTATTTCTACCACATTGTTGGCATCATTGCAGCAGTTTTCTGATTGCAGATTTTGTAGGTGCATTTGTTGGTCGTTACTGTTGTTGTTGTTGCTGTCATCGTTGTTGTTGTAGTTATTGTCCTCCAGCCTCTAAATTAATGTCATTGTTCTCCGTCAGCACACCTGGGATATTAAAACCAGATAGGTGCAGCACTGGCTCTCTCAGGTGCTAACGAACCATTAACAGGACTATAAATGCTGTCCTCATTGTCATCAACAACACCACATACATCATCATCATCATCAGCAGTAGCATCGACAACATCTTCCCCATCATCGTCATCACCACTGCAGTCATTATCATCATAATCATCATCATTACCAATGTCATACCATCATCCCCATCACCACCATAATAATAATAATCCTTTCTACTAAAAGACACATTTTGGTGGGAGGGACCTGGTTGATTACATTAATCACATTGACCCCAGTGTTCAACTGGTACTTATTTCATTGACCCTGAAAGGATGAAAGGTAAAGTCAACCTCAGAAGAATTTGAACTCAGAATATATATATTAGACGCAGGAGTGGCTGTGTGGTAAGTAGCTTGCTAACCAACCACATGGTTCCAGGTTCAGTCCCACTGCGTGGCATCTTGGACAAGTGTCTTCTACTATAGCCACGGGCCAACCAATGCCTTGTGAGTGGATTTGGTAGATGGAAACTGAAAGAAGCCTGTTGTATATATGTATATATATATATATATATATATATATATATATACATATATATGTATGTGTGTTTGTGTGTCTGTGTTTGTCCCCCAAGCATTGCTTGACAACTGATGCTGGTGTGTTTACGTCCCCGTAACTTAGCGGTTCGGCAAAAGAGACCGATAGAATAAGTACTGGGGCTTACAAAGAATAAGTTCCGGGGTCGATTTGCTCGACTAAAGGCGGTGCTCCAGCATGGCCGCAGTCATTTGACTGAAACAAGTAAAAGAGTAAAGAGTAAAGAGTATATATATATATATATATATATACAAAATGAGAAAATGGAGAAATATATCTAAATCAATCATCAACTATCAGATAATACCGAATCATATACTTTATTAAAACACTACACAATAGCAATGAGATTAGACATTAATACAGTACAATAATTACAAACAATATGGTGAGATATAACTAAATAAATATAACAAGATATAAAAATACATTTACATTTACAGAGTTCAAATTCCGTGAATGTCGACTTTATATATATAACAAAGTGAAGTTGTAAGGTACCGTATGAGTGGAATTATATATGAAAGAAGGTTTGAAAATGCAATTTTAAAAGATGTTTATTTACTTTACCGGTTTCACTTTTTTAGAAAAGGATTGTCAAAAGTAACATGTAAAAGCTTTGTTGTGTTAGGTGCTGGTTATCACAAAATATTACAATATATATATATATATACATTCTTTGATTATAAGAACATGTTAAGAACAGTTTACAAGGGAAAATCTTGGGAAAATATATATATTTTCCCAACCAAGCTTTTACATGTTACTTTTGACAATCTTTTTCTAAAGAAGTGAAACCGGTCAAGTAAATAAACATCTTTTAAAATTGCATTTTCAAACCTTCTTTCAAATATATATATATATATATATATATATAAATGAGATAGTAGTACAACAGTGCACCAATATTTACTGGAAATAGCCCTTGATAATATACGATGCTATACTAAAGCATCACTGTGTGTGTATATATTACTCTTTTAATTGTTTCAGTCATTTTGACTGCGGCCATGCTGGAGCACTGCCTTTAGTCGAGCAAATCGACCCCAGGACTTATTCTTTATAAGCCGGGTACTTATTCTATCGGTCTCTTTTGCCGAACCGCTAAGTTACAGGGACATGAACACACCAGCATTGGTTGCCAAGCAATGCTAGCGGGACAAACACAGACACACACACGCATATATATATATATACGACGGGCTTCTTTCGGTTTCCATCTACCAAATCCACTCACGAGGCTTTGGTCAGCTCGAGGCTATAGAAGAAGACACTTGCCCAAAGTACCACGCAGTGGGACTGAACCCGGTACCATGTGGTTGGTAAGCAAGCTACTTACCACACAGCCACCCCTGCGCCTATATATATATATATATATATATACACACACGCGCACACACACACATATGTACATACACACATACATGTATATACATAGGTGCAGGCGTGGCTGTGTGGAATGAAGTTGTGTCCCAACAACATGGTTCTGGGTTCAATCCTGCATGGCACCTTGGGGATGTGTCTTGTTCAATAACTTCAGGCCGGCCAAAGCCTTGTGAGTGGATTTGGTAGACGGAAACTGGAAGAAGCCCGTCGTATATATATGTGTGTGTGTGTGTGTATGTTAGTTTGTCTGTGTTTGTCCCCCAATATCTCTTGGCAACCGATGCTGGTGTGTTTAATGTCCCCGTAACTTAGCAGTTCAACATAAGAGACCGATAGAATAAGTACTATGCTTCCAAAGAATAAGTCCTGGGGTTGATTTCTTGGACTGAAACAAGTAAAAGAATAAAGGAAAATATATAGGGATATACACACACATTATGTGTGTTTGTGTGTGTTTATAATTAATAATATCAAAGGGTAATCAGAAATATTTGAAATTTCCATTGCCAGTGGCCTAGCGTGGAAAAATTTAGTCAATAGACTATATAATATTCATATAAATACAGTGTACATTTAAACACATAAGAGGAATCCATCATAGGACTCCTTGTTAGATGGTAAATGTTTTTTTTATTTTTCATTCCCTTCAAATTTTAAATCCTAATAGTGGTTTGGAATTTTAACTATTCTTTCTAGCATGCGAGGAGTCCTATGATGGATGCCTCTTTTGTGTTTAAATGTACACTGTATTTATATATATATACTAGCAGTATCGCCCGGCGTTGCTCGGGTTTGTAAGGGAAATAACTATAGAAGCATTTTTAGAGAGTTATAGCAAAAAAATAGCAAAAAAATGCATTAAAAATGGAAAAAAAATTATGGTAAATTTTTTTTAAATCGTTGACTCATCGTAGACATTTTTAGAGACATTCCCTTATATAATAGCGAAAAAAATGCATTAAAATGGAAAAAATTATGGTAAATTTTTTTTAAATCGTAGACTCATCGTAGACGTGCGCTAATACCCAGAAGGGCTGGATATGAATCACGACTATAAGATACCCGGTTTTGGTTAAACTGCACCGCAAAATGTGGGAGTAGTTAGGAATCTAAATTGTAGGAGACAGACACACAACTTCACTTTTATATATAAAGATATAGGAAAGACTGTGATAAGAAGCTGGCTTCCCAATCACATGGTTCTGGGTTCAGTTCCACTGTGTGGCACCTTAGGCAAGTGTCTTCTACTATATGCATTTGTTATGCATTTGTGTCTGTGTTTGTCCCCCCACCATCATCGCTTGACAACTGATGTTAGTGTGTTATGTCCTTGTGACTTAGCAGTTTGGTAAAAGAGACCAATATAATAAGTACTAGGCTTGCAAAGAATAAGTTCTGGGGTTGATTTGTTTGACTAAAGGCGGTGCTCCAGCATGGCCGCAGTCAAATGACTGAACCAAGTAAAAGAATAAAACATATATTTATATATATATATATATATATATATACACACACATACACACATTTATATGTAATTTATATAATTATATTACATATGCATACACAAATAAGTACAAAAATATTCACACATTCGCAGATACAAATTCATACATGATAAACAAACACACAGCCACATGCACACACACACACACACACACACACATACACACGTATACTAATATACAAACACAAATTCATACACGTACACCACACACACAATTTTTGACATATACATATACTAATATACAAACACTCATATATACACACCACACACACAAAAGCACAATCTTACGCACACACACACATGCTCAAATACACACGCAAACAAAATCTTCGACACACACATATACTAATATACAAACACTCATACATACACACCACACACATACAAAAGCATAATCTAACGCACACACATACACATGCACAAATACACACGCACACACGATCTTCGGCACACACATACACTAATATACAAACACTCATACATACACACCACACAAAAGCATAATTTTACACGCACACACACACACACACACATGCACAAATACACACACAAATGCAATCTTTGACACACACATATACTTATATACAAACACAACAGCATACTCTAACACACACACACACACACACACACACACACATGTTCATACAGTCGTAATTTTATTACGAGAGAGAGACAAGAAAACAATACCAAGACCACAACATCCCTTTTTCAAACAATGCAAAACGAAAATCGAAGCAGACAACAAATAAAACACTGCTTGTGATCAGCCGACCCCGTTTTACACTGAGAGACGCAGCCATATTGAATTAGACTGAGAAAGTTCAGCCATCTTTGAGTCTGGCGTCAGTTTTGCTCCATAAACTGTTCTTCCTTCAAAAGTAATGGACGAAAAGTGCAATAGCAGAACCGAAATCAATGAGACCACAAGGAAATGTCTCTGTGGTGTGTAATTGCTTGACCATGTAGAAATAGCAGCTCTCTGTCCCTCGCCGTATCGTTGCGTTAGAAGCATACGGCGGTGGCTTTGATCTCGGGTTTGACGGATCACTTGTGGGGCTGATCTGGGGTTGAGATACGTTGAGTGTATCGAATGAAGTCGCTAATATGATGTATGATATCAAAGGTGTAGAGGTTGGGCTGTTTATGTGTAGAGGGTATACGTGTATATGCATGTGTGTGTGTGTGTATATGTGCATATATGTGTGTGTATGTGCATATATGTGTGTGTGTGTGTGTGTTTTTTTAATCTTTTATTCTTCTATTCTATTGTTTGTTTCAGGCATGAAATTGCGGCCATGTTGGAGCAGCGTCTTGAAGAATTTTAATCAGCAAAATCGACTCCAATACTTGTTTGATTTTCTCAGACTGATACTTATTTTATCAGTCTCTTTCTGCCAAACCGCTAAGTTACAGGGATGTAAATACACCAATACCAGTCGTCACACAGTGGTTGGGGACAAACACAAATGCAAAGACCTGCACTCACACACACACACATAGGGTGGTGCAAAAGTCTTGTCAACCCCTACCGAAAAGTACTGAGAATTATAGAGGGACAGGATCTTTTCGGTTTGACTGGCAGTTTTTCTAGCGGTGTCATATGAAATTGTCACCCATAATTATGACCCTAGTATCGATCTATTGCATTTCAATCTGTTTTAGGATTAGGGTTAGGGGTGGGGGGAAGGGTATCTTGTTTTCTTCAGAAATGTAAATAAAGATGACTTATGGAAGACTAGCAGTTGTCCATACATGCCAGCCTCCCCTCTTCATACCATTATATGTACATAGGGTAAAAGGTAAAGACTCCCTTCAGTTATGAATGACCATGGGATTGCACCTAGAAAGTTCCCCTCTGGGGCAAAAGTCTGAGCAAGGTTGTTTATGGAAGACCAGCAGTTGACCATGCATACCAGTCTCCCCGCTCCATGCCACGAATGTTGTCCAAGGGAAAGGCAAAGGGGCCGATACAGCTTGGCACCAGTGACTTCACAGCTGAGTGAACTGGAGCAATGTGAAATAAAGTGTCTTGTTCAAGAACACAGACGAAAACACATTGGGTTCGGCTAAAAAGTGACTGATAGAATAAATACCGTTCTTAAAATGTATTGGGATCGATTCCTTGGACTACAAGTTCTTCAAGGAGGTGCCCTAGTATGGCCACAGTCTAATGAACAAAACAGAAAGATCATATGGTTCCGGGTTCAGTCCCACTGTGTGGCACCTCGGGCAAGTGTCTTCTACTATAGCCTCGGGCCGACCAAAGCCTTGAGTGGATTTGGTGGACGGAAACTGAAAGAAGCCTGTCGTATATATGTATATATAAGTGTGTGTGTATATGTTTGTGTGTCTGTGTTTGTCCCCCTAGCATTGCTTGACAACCGATGCTGGTGTGTTTATGTCCCCGTTACTTAGCTGTTCGGCAAAAGAGACCGATAGAATAAGTACTGGGCTTACAAAAGAATAAGTCCCGGGGTCGAGTTGCTTGATTAAAGGCGGTGCTCCAGCATGGCCGCAGTCAAATGACTGAAACAAGTAAAAGAGTAAAAGAGTAAATAAAGTTTTATTAAAAACACCAGAATACTTCCACGTGGGCTCCATTGGTTGTAGGCAGCCTTATCAGTTATTTGTCATTTTTTTCTCTGAATCTTCGAAATTGCTAAGGTAATTGGTCAACATAGTTGTTGCTGTTGTTGTTGTTGAAGTTGAGAGTCTTCAAAACATAGTCAGGTGACAGATAATTTTTTTGTTTCCAGGAAATTGTTCTTCAACTTTGAACTCGATAGTAATTGAGGTTGCTAATAAAATATCTGGATAATTTTTAGCATTCAACAATCAATATCATTTTCTCTGTAGGATTCCAACTTAATTTTTTTCCCCCATATTACACTCTAATTTGATAATTTTCAATTTAAAAAACAAAAATGTCTAAAATGGGGTAAAATGGCTAATTTCAATAATTTCTTCTCTTTAACTGCATGCTGTGTAAATATATCACGAAGGAAGACACTCCAGAAGATCAGGAAGAAGCTACAGAGAATATTTTAGGTTGAGGTTTTTGATTTAGTTGTGTTTTGTTAATTTCATATCATGTTCAATTTTCCCCTGGTCCTCTTTCACTTCATTAGATATTTAAAATGTTTGTGGTATTTTTGATCTTTATGATGTCTAAGGGTTGATATTGGCTTGTATATTAGTTGGAATTTACAAAAAAAAAAACAATAGACAAAGATGGGTATGTAAACAACAAACAGGTGTATTAGTTTAATGCTCAGGAAGGTGAGAAAGTCTTTTACATTTTGAGCCTATGCTCTTTGACAGAAAGGTACACGAGAAAATAAAAATGTTTGGTTCCAACAGGATGAGGCAGCAGCCCAGACTTCTCGACGTGTGATGGGGATTTTGAGGGAGATGTTCTCTAGTCATTTTATCTCATTGCACGATGGCATCGGTTGGTCCACCCAACCACCTGTTTTGAACCTGTGTGATTTGTTCTGAAGGGATACCTGAAATCAAGGGTATACACTCATCGCCCTTGATCTAGTGAACAGTTACCGTAAATCCACAAGTATAGTCTGCCCTTGAGTATAATATGCAGGGGATTTTTAGGGGGCTGTACCTCTGAAAAACCTAAACCTTGTGTATAATACGCACTCCTTCTCTAACAAAGTCGTGTGTAATTAAGCCAGCAGCACCTAGTCAAACAAACACTTCTGCGCATGCGTAATACAATAATGGTGATGTTCTTAACTGTTATATGGGAATGTAAATATGTTTGCAAATTGTTTTTGTTACATGTTTTTCTGTGTTCTGAATACTTTTATTTTAATAATTGTTGCTTACTGCAAGTTATGGATGATTCTTTTATGACTTCATTGCTTTCAGGCTTTGCTTAAGGTATTTTCACGCCCGACATCACAAAATGTGTCGGAATAAACCTTGCTGGACAGCAAATAAAGACTCGGACTTTGCTTAGAAAATATTTTTCATTTCTAACCTCGTATATAGTATGCACAAGGGATTTTGACCTTTAAATTTGGGGGAAAGAATGCAGTTATACTCAAAGATTTATGGTAAAAGATCCCATTCATCAAGAAATTGCTGCCATTCCATATGAAATGACCCATCAAGTTATGGACAACTTTCGTGAATGCCTTCAATAGTGTGTGGGACAGTAACAGCACCCACTTGACCGATTTAATTTTTAAAACCAAATGAAACAAAATGGTATTATATTTCTTCTCCTTTTTCTTTTACTTGTTTCATTCATTTTGACTGTGGCCATGCTGGAGCACCGCCTTTAGTCGAGCAAATTGACCCCAGGACTTATTCTGTCAGTCTCTTTTGCTGAACTGCTAAGTTACAGGGACGTAAACACACCAGCATCGATTGTCAAGCAATGTTGCTGAGGACAGACACAGACACACAAAAATACACACACACATATATATGTACATATATATATATATACATATATATGGCGGGCTTCTTTCAGTTTCCATCTACCAAATCCACTCACTATAGCCTAAGGCTATAGTAAAAGACACTTGTCCAAGGTGCCACGCAGTGGGACTGAACCCAGAACCATGTGATTGGCAAGCAAGCTACTTACCACACAACCACTCCTACGCCTATGTACATTTTCGAAAATAAAAACATATTTTTTGTTTTATGCTTTATTTTTGCTTTTACTAAACCGACAAATATGTCAGATAATTTTGCCTAAACTGTCATTTGGTCAAATGCATTTCTTTCAGAGGCAGTGAGCTGGCAGAATCATTAGCACGCCGAGCAAAATACTTAGCGGTATTTCATCTGTTTTTACATTCTGAGTTCAAATTCCGCCGAGGTCGACTTTGCCTTTCATTCTTTCAGGGTCAATAAATTAAGTGCCAGTTGCATACTGCGGTCAATCTAATCAACTGGCCCCCTCCCCGCAAAATTTTGGGCCTTATGCCTAGAGTAGAAAACAATATTATTTTTGTTTGCAAAAAGTCTGGTATTATATTTCTATTTATATATATATATATATATGCAGAAGTGGAAACGACCACTTGGTGGGCCTCCACAATGGTGGAGTTACAATTTCAGGACGGCGATTAGGATCATGTGGATGACAAAGGCACGATCCAGAGGGGTGAGGACAGCATGCTGTGACCAGCGGTGTGAAATGGATGCCCTACGGACTGGTCGGTCAAGGTGATCAAGGTGATATATATATATATATATAATACAAAATAAGAAAATGGAGAAATACACCTTAATCAATAATCAACTACCAGATAATACCGAATCACATAATTTATTAACCCACTACATATGAACATCAAGGTCAAACATAAAAGTATAGAACAAAACAGTGCACATCAATGAGTGATATGATACAATAAGTACAATATGTATAAGTGAATATAAATAAATATAAATATAAATATAAACTACATCTTACAGCTGTTTCAGCCATGCAGATATGGGTAGCTCATTATGCTCATATTAGCCAGGTGTGATGTATTAACTTTGTTGGGTACTTTACTGGCAGTATATTGGATATATGTTATCCCATGGTGGGTTGCACTCACAACCCCTATCTCAATTTGTAATTTATATATATATATATATATATATATATATATATATATATATATATAAGAGAGTAACCCACATGGTGGTTACTCTCTTATATTTATGTATAAGATTTATCGTAATCCAGGTTTTTTATGCACTAAGCCACTTGGTGTTAAATGGATGCACTATTAAATTAGTATCCAATTTTCTCACCCTTATTAGTTGATTATATATATAATCATTATAGATATAGGGTGAAAGATAATTGATTTAATAAAATCAACAAATTTCACCTAGTAGTTTTTCGGTATGGTCAAACTATTGTATCTCCAGATGCCAAGATATCAGAAATTGTCAAAGTGTAATACAACAGTTTTGCTATGGAATGGTGAAACAATTTTTTCATTTTCTGAAAAAGCAAAGTTTTGGACGTATGATGCTTTTGCATAATAGCAACGATATACATTGTATGTGTTCAAAATATTTTTGTGCACGCTTTTTTTTTTAAGACTTTTTGTTTTGTTGCTCATCTATTTTGTTTTAATCTGAAATACGAGACAAGAACAAAAAAAGAAGCAGCTGTTTTTTGCTTTTTTTTTTTAATCTAAAAGCATTTTTTTTTTTTTTTTTTTTGTGTGTGTGCAAAATTGAAACTGTTTTCTGAAAAGATGAACTCTATTAAATGAAAACTTTTGAAATTCTGCAAAAAAATGCATGTGTAGATGTGCATGTGTATAGGTTTGTTTTTGTGTGTGTAGACATGTAGCTGTATCTGTGTGTGTGTCTGTGTAGATGTGTACATGAGTATGTGTGTGTGTGTATCGTGTTTATGTGCATGTGTGTGTATGTGTTTGTATTTAGGTTTTTGCCAATGAAAATTTATAAAACTAAAAAATATTTTGATGAAAAAACTTTTGATGAAGGTATCGAACTCACACCCCACCCATTTCCTTTTGTTGCTTTTTTTTGCCTTTTATTAGAGATTCAGACATTTTCAACGACAAATTCCGATTCTATAGAAAAAAACAAAACGTAGATAAAATAAAAAACCGACATAATTTTTTTAAAACTTCAATCTAACCCCATTTACATCTCACCTACCGTTTTTTTTCTTTTTTAATTCTGGGTAGAAAAATTCTATGTACAAAAGACAAAACTCATTTTTGAAAAATAGGAATATTATCTCTCTATATATAAAGTTGAAGTTGTCTGTGTATGGCAGGTTTGGTAGCCTTCAACTAACACTATCTTCTCCGAGACCCTACGGCACGAGTTGACCAAAATTGAGAGTATGATAGAAGAAGGCTTGCTCTTCCTTCCGTAGAAGAAAAAATTCAAATCGGACCATGTTAACACCAAAAATTATTTACATCAAAAAGGTGCTTTTTTCTATGAAAATCCCGGTTTTTTTCTTTTTGATTTTTTTACTGTTGTGTCGCCATTTTTCGGTGTATTTCAACCAGAAAAATGTTCATTTAAAGGCAATAACAAGCTACATAATGTAAAATCTTTACTTTTCAAAAATTCCAATTCTAAAGGGTCGAAACAAACCCGAGCAACGCCGGGTGATACTACTGGTCTATATATATAAAGCTGAAGTTGTTTGTGTGTGGCAGGTTTGGTAGCCTTCAACTGACACTATCTCCTTCGAGACCCTGCGGCACAATTTGACCAAAATTGAGAGTATGATAGAAGAAGGCTTGCTCTTCCTTCCGTAGAAGAAGAAATTCAAATCGGACCATGTTAACACCAAAAATTATTTAGATCAAAAAGATGCTTTTTTTCTATGAAAATCCATATTTTTTTACAATTTTTTGACTGCTGTGTCGCCATTTTTCGGTGTATTTCAACCAGAAAAATGTTCACTTGAAGAGAATAACAAGCTACATAATGTCAAATTTTTACTTTTCAAAGATTCCAATTCTAAAGGGTCGAAACAAACCCAAGCAATACCAGGTGATACTGCTAGTTATTTCTAGCTCCAAGAGGCCATCGCCTCTAGCTAGCTATATGACACAGAAACCTGTGTCCATTATAACCTTTGAAAAGGGGAGGTCAGCCACTTCCCCTTGTTGGGCAGGCATCTGCAGACATGTTTCAGGGTATTTGCTCTTTATCAATGCAGAGCAGTCAAACCCAGCAGGTGTCACTACTGATCGTCTGTTCGAAGGATTATTTACCTAAATTCAGTGGAATACATCCTCTGGTTTTCAAAAATAGAAATATTAATATTTCTAAGTCTCTCTAAAGGAGACTACGGCAGTGGTACTGGATATTAAACAGTTTTCGCACACTTTCTCCCCCCTTCTCTTTACTTCTGTTTCTCCAATCTTATGGTCTTATGGATTCAGATTTTAGTCTAACATAACTTTATATATGACCCTTTCGTTTGTGCATGCAGAGGAGCTGCTGTTATTTCAAGCAGATAAAATTCACCAGCAGACAATATTTCAAAGGTCTCCACAGTGTCACACATTCTTTCCTTCCCCCTTTCAACCTAAAACCTCCACATATCATTTCTGAAGAGAAAAAAATACCCTTCCCCCCACCCCTAACCCTAAAACAGATTGAAATGCAATAGATCGATTCTAGGGTCATAGTTATGGATGATAATTTCATATGACACCGCTAGAAAAAACTGCCATTCAAACCGAAAAGATCTGGTTTTTTGCCCAAAATTGGCAGACCTCAGCGCATAAAGACCGCCAATCTACAGAGGTTTTACGGCAGAATCCAAGATTTTCCTCGATTAATCTGTGCGACCAAGCTGTGCTGGGGAAGTGATTCATAAAAAGCAAAATCTTCCAAGGTAGAACATGGGTGTTTTCCAGAAAGGTATTCTTCAATAAAGATTTAGAATAGGCGCAGGAGTGGCTCTGTGGTAAGTAGCTTGCTAACCAACCACATGGTTCCAGGTTCAGTCTCACTGCGTGGCATCTTGGGCAAGTGTCTTCTACTATAGCCTCGGGCCGACCAATGCCTTGTGAGTGGATTTGGTAGACGGAAACTGAAAGCAGCCTGTCGTATATATATATATATATATGTGTGTGTGTGTGTTTGTGTGTCTGTATTTGTCCCCCTAGCATTGCTTGACAACCGATGCTGGTGTGTTTACGTCCCCGTCACTTAGCGGTTCGGCAAAATAGACCGATAGAATAAGTACTGGGCTTACAAAAGAATAAGTCCCGGCAACGCCACATATTCCTTTCCTCGCGGAAAATACATGAAAAATTACATGTTGGACACGTGTGGGTAAATGACAGAACACCGTGTTTCATGGAAAATGTAATGGCAGTATTATTTTTACCATGGAAACAGAGAACTCCTTCATAAAGAGTGGTATTGCAACAGTTAAGGCGGCGAGTTGGCAGAAACGTTAGCACGCCGGACGAAATGCGTAGCTGTATTTCGTCTGCCGTTACGTTCCGAGTTCAAATTCCGCCGAGGTCGACTTTGCCTTTAATCCTTTCGGGGTCGATAAATTAAGTACCATTTACGCACTGGAGTCGATGTAATCGACTTAATCCCTTTGTCTGCCCTTGTTTGTCCCCTCTGTGTTTAGCCCCTTGTGGGTAGTAAAGAAATAGGTATTTCGTCTGCCGTTACGTTGTGAGTTCAAATTCCGCCGAGGTCGACTTTGCCTTTAATCCTTTCGGGGTCGATAAATTAAGTACCATTTACGCACTGGAGTCGATGTAATCGACTTAATCCCTTTGTCCCCTCTGTGTTTAGCCCCTTATGGGCAGTAAAGAAATAGGTTGTCTTTTAAGGTACACACTCGTATAGAAAATGTGACATCATCATAGTCGTCATATAAAATGCTTACGATAGATAACTTATGGAAAAGATTATAATTTAAAATTTTTGTAATTCAAATTTGTGAATGAAAATAAAGTTTATTTAGTAGTGGAGATAGTACTGAATCTTTTGATACCCCATACGTGAAAATCGACGACTCGGTTTTGGAATGCATAAGGGACATATGCACCCTCAAAAACTCCAATACTGACCCACACATACCCTCTCTACTCAGCAATAAAGGGTGCGCGAGCGCAACACTCTCTGCAGCTCAGAGAAAATGAACGGCTGAAACAAGTGTTGTATACGTCTGTCTTGTTTTTTCGCTTTAAAGGTAAGCGATTCTCACAGAAGCAAATACGATATTGAATAATTCTCCGTCCATACGTCTGCTAAAAACTTTAACATACTTCCAAAATAGAGACTTCGTCTATGTTTATTTACGTGCATCTTTGTGTAGATATATGAACCTTCCTATCAGCAACACTCATCATCATCTTCTTCACAATATTTGTACCCTTTAAAAAGAAGCAGCTGTTGCTATTTTTTCTGAATTTATTTTACATTGTGTACATCCAGATTGGAACTGTACCTTGCACCGGAGAACATTATAGATTATCAGAAGACAAAACATATTACCAATGAAAAAAAACGTGTGCTTGCACACATTCGATGATTTTTCAAAATTCTAATCGTTCTATTGACGGGTTTGTCAATAGAAAGTGTGCTAAATGTAAATAAAAAAATCTTTCCACCAGGAAAAGTACATTTACAGAAAACTCTAAGCTGCCATTATATGTAATTTTTCATTTAGTGTTTGATTTGATTTTCGAATTGCCTGTGACGATATCTGCAAGTATGAACTGCATTGATATAAAAACTGCCGTTCAGGGGTACCAGTTCTGTAGAGATGTTTGTTCGGCAAAACTGCTGCAGTACAAATTTCCCATTGGTGGTCCCGATCGTACAGTAGAGATCGATGGAAGCTTGTTCTTCAATAGCAAGAACAATGTAGGAAGAACGTGTCGCAAAACTTGGGTTGTCGGATGTTATGACACCAAAACCAGAAAATAATTTCTTTAACGTGTACCCGATAGAAGTACAGAGACGTTGGAGAATGTTATCAGACAAAACTTTCTTCCAGGAACTACTGTTTTGCAAGCTATTGTAATCTCCACATACTCGGTTATCATTCCCAAAATTTCATAGATGGGTCACCGGGGCATGTACAAATGGCGGAGGTAAAAATCATGGACTTAGGGATATTTTTTTCGTTTTATTTTTACATGAGCACACTATATCGAGGGCGGAGATTTCGAACCTGCAAAAATCCTGCATTTTAAAAATTTATATTGTACAGGTCAAAAAAAAAGACAAAACACCCCTTCACACCCTCACTCTCCCCACACGAAATCGAAGAGTACTTGTTACCCGCTTAAAATTTCAGCGCCGAAAATTGTTAAAGGTAAGTGGAAACACTTGATGCCATTTCAAAACTGTTTTGCACCTTAGGGCTTGTATATCATTGGGGCATTCTTTCGATATAACTCGACAAAATCAAAACACTTCACTTCGGGTATTTCCGTGGAAGCAAATGACATTTCGATTCTGCTTGGAAATTTGCGGTTTTTACATACACACCTGGGCGATCTTTCGTCTCTAGTAGACCTTTCCGTCGATTTCCGTAAAAAATTTTTTTTTTTTTTTTACATATGGGCTTGCGGGAACTTTTGAAGTAATATACATACATATACACATACACCGAGTAAAAAATTTCAGCTATCTCTCTCTTTCACACATTACTCTCTCTGTCTCTTCACACACACTAACAGAAGCACTTCACTTACACAACATACTTTCTGTCTCCTACACCCCATCAAACACACACACACACATGTACATCAATGCTTGCCATGCACGGTAACTTCAAAAGAACTTCCCTCGTCATACAATCGCTTTCTCTTAGTCTCTTTCGCTCTCATTACTTCAAAAGTTCCCGCAAGCCCATATGTAAAAAAAATAAATTTTTTACGGAAATCGACAGAAAGGTCTACTAGAGACGAAAGATTGCCCACACATGAAACAGGTAAGAACAAATATGCAAGGCTTTTTTTCTTCAAATTTAAAATGAGACATTGCTGGCATAATTTCGTTATGTCTTTACTCCACAACCCACGGAAATACCCATGTGAAATGTTTTAACCTTGTTGAGCTATGTCGAAGGAATGCCATCCTGGGATCTATATATCCAGTAATTTTAGCAGGTATGTAAAAGATATTGTTTAAATACACTTTGAGGATCTTTTCGCTTTGACCGACGGATTTTTAAAATAATTTCTTTGTAACTAAAGACTTTTAAACTTCCTATACTGGTAGAATGTGTTACATAAAACATCTTTTTCTCTTGGCTTTATTGAGAAAATTCTGTAGTTTGTAAGATATTTGTTGTTTTTTTTTCTTGCATTTAGTTTCATACAAACACTAATAGGCGCAGGAATGGCCGTGTGGTAAGTAGCTTGCTTACCAACCACATGGTTCTGGGTTCAGTCCCACTGCGTGGCACCTTGGGCAAGTGTCTTCTGCTATAGCCCCGGGCCGATCAATGCCTTGCGAGTGGATTAGGTAGACGGAAACTGAAAGAAGCCTGTCGTATATATGTATGTATATATATATATATATATATATATATATATATATATATGTATGTATGTATGTATGTGTGTGTCTGTGTTTGTCCCCCTAGCATTGCTTGACAACCGATGATGGTGTGTTTATGTCCCCGTCACCTAGTGGTTCGGCAAAACAGACCGATAGAATAAGTACTGGGCTTACAAAAGAATAAGTACTGGGGGCGATTTGCTCGACTAAAGGCGGTGCTCCAGCATGGCCGCAGTCAAATGACTGAAACAAGTAAAAGAGTAAAAGAGTTCTATTGATTTTTTTTGGGGTCCAGACATTGTTACCACTAATTTTTATAATTTCAACATTTCGTTTAATATTCTTTTCAAACTTCTCTGATTTTTCAGAAGCATAATTCTGCAAAATGTCATCTTAAAATATGTGTAAAGAAAAAGGGCTGATGCGGTTTCGTACCTGACCTTCAAAAGGGCATATTTTAAAAATAATTTCTTCGGAAAGGTGTTTTTCTTTTATATATATATATATATACTAGCAGTATCGCCCGGCGTTGCTCGGGTTTGTAAGGGAAATAACTATATAAGCATTTTTAGAGAGTTATAGCCAAAAAGTAGCAAAAAAATGCATTAAAAATGGAAAAAAATGATGGTATATTTCTTTTTAAATCGTTGACTCATCGTAGACATTTTTAGAGAGTTACTTCCCTTATATAATAGCGAAAAAATGCATTAAAATGGAAAAAAATGATGGTAAATTATTTTTAAAATCGTAGACTCATCGTAGACGCGCGCTAATACCCAGAAGGGCTCGATATGAATCACGACTATAAGATACCCGGTTTTGGTTACACTGCACCGCAAAATGTGGGAGTAGTGAGGAATCTAAATCGTAGGAGACAGACACTCACACAACTTCACTTTTATATATATAGATGTGCCCAGGGGAAACTCGGTTCAAATTAAGTCTATTTCCCCCTCATTTTCTGCTTCTTGTTCGTAATGTGTATCACTTATAATTGTGAAATGTTTTTATTGAAATAAAGTTTTTGGATCGCTGTGATTTTAGAAACGTCCTGTAGAAAATTAGGCCTCGATTGGTAGCTGTTTTATTGGCCTCGAAAGGATGAAATGCATAGTCGACTTGGGCAGAATTTGAACACGGAACGTAAAAATGGACGACATTTTATTTGTGACGAAATTTTCGTTGCTCAAAACTGTGACTTGTTTTGAGCAAAGATTTTACCGAAGACTAGCAGTATCGCCCGGCGTTGCTCGGGTTTGTAAGGGAAATAACTATATAAACATTTTTAGAGAGTTATAGCCAAAAAAATAGCAAAAAAATGCATTAAAAATGGAAAAAAATGATGGTATATTTCTTTTTAAATCGTTGACTCATCGTAGACATTTTTAGAGAGTTACTTCCCTTATATAATAGCGAAAAAATGCATTAAAATGGAAAAAAATGATGGTAAATTATTTTTAAAATCGTAGACTTATCGTAGACGCGCGCTAATACCAAAGGTTTTATCGAAGATATCTCGTCCCGTCACAGAAAGGGGTCACACACCCACAGACATATTCATACAGATACACCTATATACACGGACACACACACATATGAACACATATACACACGTTCACACATGCAGGAGCACAGTCATACGGACATACACACACACACTCTCTCCCTTTGTCTGCCTGTCTTTCTTTCTCTCACTCTCTCGCTTCCTCTCTCTTTCCCTTCCTGTCTGTCTCACTCTCCCCCTTCCTTTGTCTTTCTCTCTCACTCTCCCTTCCTGTCTGTCTCTCTCTTTCTCCCTTCCTGTCTGTCTCTCTCTTTCTCCCTTCCTGTCTTTCTGTCTGTTTCTCTCTCTCACCATCTCTCTCCCTTCCTCTCTCTGTCACCATCTCTCTCCCTTCCTCTGTCACTCGCTCTCATTCTCTTTCCCTTCCCCTCTCGCTGTCACTCTCTTTCCCTTCCTTTCTCTCTCACTCTCTCTCCCTTCTCTCTCTCTCTTGCTCTCCCTTTGTCTCTCTCCCGTTCTCTGTCTCCCACTCTTTCTCCCTCTCCCTTCCTCTCTCTCTCATACAGTTACACAAACATACACACGGAGACATGCACACACATATGGACGCGTACACAAACACACACGCACAGTATTTATTTATATCCCATACGGACACACATACACGCATGCACGGGCACATAAACACACACACAGATACATACATACACACAATTTTTATTTATATATTTTTTTAAAGAATTTCAGATTTTTTTTATTGAAAGGAATTTGTTTTCTAGAAAAACAGTTTCGAGTTTTAATTGAAAAAAAAGAAGAAAAAATGCCCTTTCTTTATTTGTCATTGTTTCCCCTTTTTTTTGTCAAACTGGAACTAAATTAATGGAAAAAATAACAAAACCTCTGCAATAAATAGGGAAAAAATAAGTAAGACATACACACACACACATATATATATATATAATCACACACACATACACAAATATATATTCACACTCATACATATACATCCACACACACGCATATTCACACAAACACACTCACACATATATATATTCATACACTCACACATATATATTTACACACATACACATATATATTCACACTCATACATATACATCCACACACACATTCACACACACACACACTCACATATATATATATTCACACACATACACACACATATATATATATATATATTCACACACATACACATATATATATATATATTCACACATACATCCACACACACACACATATTCACACACTCCAGCATGGCCACAGTCAAATGACTGAAACAAGTAAAAGAGAAAAAAAGAGTAAAAGACACTCACACACATATCACACACTCACACACACATATATATATATACACACACTCACACATATATATTCACACACTCACACATATATATATATATATTCACACACTCACACATATATATATATATTCACACACACATATATATATATATATATATATATATTCACACATATATATATATATATATTCACACATATATATATATATATATTCACACACTCACACATATATATATATATTCACACACACACACATATTCACACACACATATATTCACACACACTCACATATATATATATATTCACACACACACACACACATATTCACACACTCACACATATATTCACACACACTCACATATATTATATATATTCACACACACATATATATATATTATATTCACACACATACACATATATATATATATATTCACACATACATCCACACACACACATATTCACACACTCCAGCATGGCCACAGTCAAATGACTGAAACAAGTAAAAGAGAAAAAAAAGAGTAAAAGACACTCACACACATATCACACACTCACACACACATATATATATATACACACACTCACACATATATATTCACACACTCACACATATATATATATATATTCACACACTCACACATATATATATATATATTCACACACACATATATATATATATATATATATATTCACACATATATATATATATATATTCACACATATATATATATATATATTCACACACTCACACATATATATATATATTCACACACACACACACATATTCACACACTCACACATATATTCACACACACTCACATATATATATATATTCACACACACACACACACATATTCACACACTCACACATATATTCACACACACTCACATATATATATATATATTCACACACACATATATATATATATATATTCACACATATATATATATATATTCACACACTCACACATATATATATATATTCACACACACACACACACACACATTCACACACTCACACATATATTCACACACACATATATATATATATTCACACACACACACACATATTCACACACTCACACATATATTCACACACACTCACATATATATATATATATTCACACACACACACACACACATATTCACACACTCACATATATATTCACACACTCACACATATATATTCACACACTCACACTTATATATTCACACACACTCACATATATATTCACACACACTCACACATATATTCACACACACTCACACGTATTCACACCCACACACATATATATTCACATACTCACACATACACACACATATATTCACACACACTCACACATATATTCACACACTCACACATATATTCACACACTCACACTTATATTCACACACTCACACTTATATTCACACACTCACACATATATTCACACACTCACACATATATTCACACACTCACACACATATATATTCACACCCACACACATATATTCACACCTACACACATATATATTCACACACTCACATATATTTGCACACTCACACATTCGCACACTCACACATATATTCACACACTCACACATACACACATATATTCACACTCACTCACACACACACATATATACACATATGTATACACACACATGGATACTCACACACATACTCACGCGCGCACACTTATTAATAATTCGGAATATCTGCCACTCATAAATCGGAATTTCTCAGCCATTTTTTTGCCCAAAACTTTTCCACATTCTATAATTACCCATTCTTCAAAGCACTTCGGGGTGGATGAAGACAGACTTCGTCAATTTTTTTCTATTCTTTTAAATCCACGTTTTTTAAACGTCTGCTTCTCTTTCCTAACGACAGATTGTATCAACGTATTTTCTTCACCATGGGGCTTGGAGAAGTTTTAAAAGTGACAAAACATTTTTATTGTTTTCCAGTACATCACATTTTATCCATTTATTTCTTCCAAGATCCACAACAGCCCCCACCTAAATCAGGGATGGGCACCCTTCTTGAAAGAAACGTTGGGGTTTCGGTTCAGGACGCCCACATAAGTTGGATTTTCTTTGTTTTGACGGAGGTTCTTCAAATTTTCTTTTCAAGGGCTATAAAGTGGTGGGGGAATTTTTTATGAAATAAAATTTTGGAAAATTTTTTTTTTTTTACCTCACTGTTTGAGGAGTGGGTCATGAGATGCGATAGAAACCACAGCGAAATCTCCCGGAAAGACTTCCTCCTGCTCCCCCCACTATTTTTTCGCAAATTATTACTTTTTAAAAAAAAAAATTTTTTTGCCAAAAACCCACCTTTCGGATACGGAAATTCTGGAAAATTGCCCCAAATCGGAATTTTGCAACCTCTACCCGTTACTCCCCTTTCCCTCCGAAATTCTTCATTTTCCACTTTTTTTTCGTAACCCTAACCCTAACCGTAAATAAAAAAAATTTTTGGAAATGTTTTTCATAATCATAATCTCCGTATTTTTCCACGTATTTTAACCAAAACAGAATTGCGGAAAAAATTTTACAAAAACTTTTGGAAATTTTTTTCAGAATCTGTATTTTTCCGCATATTTTTTTGGGGAAAATTTCTGAAAAAAGTTAAAAATGAAGAATTTAGAATTTAAGGAAGTGGGGGTAATTTCCAAATGTTGACTTTTGCCAATGTTTTTGCAGATTTGTATTCTCCGTAGCTGAAAACGGGGGTTTGTGTAGAAAATTTTTTTTTTTAGAAAGGGGGTATTTTTGGTGAGGTACAAAAGGAAGTCTAGCCATCTCTCTTAACTCATGCATATTTGCATCTGAAAATGCTTGTAAAATTTTTCTTCTTTTACCAAAAAGTTAAGTGTGTAGTGTAAAAAAAATAGCCAAACTCGGTCTGCAGGTGAGGAGTGGGAATAAATATAAACCATAATGTTTTTATTCTTATATTTTTGAGATGAGGAATTATGTACATTATTAACAAAGGACGGACAGGCGTCCTCACCTAGTTTGTTGTTATCACAAGGTTTCGGCTGATGTACTCTCCAGCCTTCATCAGGTGTTCTGATGGAATTTCAAACCCAACCCTTTATTTGACTAATGGGGTACTCTGTTCTCATTCCTCAGGTATGTTGCTGGTGTTATTTTTCTGTTGATATTATTTTTCAAGTTCCTGCCTGGGATTAAATAATAATAATAATGAAATTATTGTATACAGTGCTCAGGTGCCCCACAACTTGTCAAAAGTGTGTATAAAGCATATGCAGTAATGTACAAATGTCTGGAAAGTGAACAGTGTACGAGTCAGATACATGCTTGTGTGTGTATGGAGGGGAGAAAATCAGGTGTAGTGTTGGCGAATCTCAGGAAGTATGGAAGTTTGAAGGATGCAGTGCTCCGACAACTAACAACTGATGCCGGCAGTTTGTTCCATGCTTCAGCAACTCTTAGCATGAAAAAATGTTTCCGAAAGTCATGGGAGCTGTGCTGTTTTCTGACTTTGTAAACATGTCCACAGGTGTTAGACAGGTGGAGTTTGAAAAGGTGCTCAGAGTTTGAACTTAGAATCCGAGGGTTAGTAACCCACGCTCTTATATTGGGTTCAAAATTTCACCAGAAAACCTGACGAAGGCTGGAGAGAGACACCTATCTGCCCATTGTAAATAATATATAAATGTTTTTCTTTAACTGATGCCTCCCATCATTTCAGAGATCATCTCCTTCTCAATCCTTTTTGCCCCTTGTGGAGCATAGGGCCTCAACAGTTGTTTTCCACCTTTTGCGGTCATTGGCGTGTTCCTTGGCTGCTTCCCATGTCAATTCGGTGGACCTGAGCTCATCCAAAATGTTGTTTCCATGTCTGCTTCAGGTGTCCTCGCTTCCGTTTTCCCCCTTTTAATCACTGTCTGTTTGATATAGAAATGTCTTCTTTTATCTTTTACTTGTTTCAGTCATTAGACTGTGGCCATGCTGGGGCACCACCTTGAAGTTTTACTCTTTTTCGTTTTTAATCCTGGTATTTATTCTATTGTTCTCTATTGCCAGACCATTTAGTTAGAGGAATGTAAACACACCAACACCGGTTGTCAGTTGGTGGCAGCAGTGGGGGCAGGGATAAACACACATACACACACTCTTTTACTTCTTTCGTTCATTTGACTGCAGCCAAGCTGGAGCACCACCTTAATGGATTTTAGTTAAAAAATCAACTCAAGAACTTATTCTTTGTAAGCCCAGTACTTATCCATTGGTCACTTTGCTGAACCACTAAGTTAAAGGGACATAAACACACCAACATTAGTTGTAGGGGACAAACATACACACGCACATATTTATATATACAACAGGCTTCTTCAGTTTCTGTCTACCAAATCCACTCACAAGGCTTTGGTCGGCCCGAGGCTATAGTAGAAGACACTTGCCCAAGGTGCCACGCAGGGGGACTGAACCTGGAACCATGTGGTTGGGAAGCAAACTTCTTATTTCTCTATTGTCCACAAGGAGCTAAACACAGAGGGGACAAACAAGAACAGACAAAAGGATTAAGTCAATTATATCGACCCCAGTGCATAACTGGTACTTAATTTATCGACCCCGAAAGGACGAAAGGCAAAGTCGACCTCGGTGGAATCTGAACTCAGAACCTAACAGCAGACGAAATACTGCTAAGCATTTCGCCCGGCGTGCTAACGTTTCTGCCAGCTCGCTGCCATACCACACAACCACACCTGCCCCTATACAATGGGCTTCTTTTAGTTTCTGTCTAATAAATCCCACTTAAAATGCTTTGGTCATCCTGAGGCTATAGTAGAAGACACTGGCCCAAGATGCCATGCAGTGGGGCTGAACCAAGAACCATGTAGTTGGAAAGCAAGCTTTTTTACTGCACAGCCATGCTTGTGCTTGCATATTAAATGTTTTATTCATCATCTGTTTGATATAGCAGCATGTAATAATAATAATAATAATAATAATAATGATAATGATGATATTAATAGTAATAGTAATAATAATAACAACAATAATAATAATGACAATAATAATAATTACAATAATAATGATAATAACAATAATAACAAGAACAACAATAATAATAAGAACAACAATAATAATAACAATAACAATAACATCAACAAGAACAATAATAATAATAATAATACCACCACCACCACCACCACCAACAACAACAACAATAATTAACTTATGACATACATTGCTCAGGTGCAGTACAACAACTCTTCAGAAAAGGTAAGCAGAACTGCATGAAGAGTAGAAAGAATAATGCATAGAAAAAAACAGGAAAGAGAGAAACTGTGAATGAGTCATAGCAGAGAAGATGAGGTGTAGTGGAATTCCAGGATGCAGTGTTCTGACAGCTAACAACTGATTCAGGCAGTTTATTCCATTCTTCAGTGATTCTGAGCATCATAAAACACATTTCCGAAAGTCATGGGTGCTGCTGTGTTGTTTTCGGATTTTGTAAGCATGGCCACAGGTGTTAGACACAGGTAACCTATATTACGGATTTATAAACAGGGATGATTTAGCTGTTTCTCCAGAGACTGAGAAAACATGAACAGCCTTAATTGGTTTTCGAATATTATTGGACTCAGCAGTTCGGTAAAAGAGACCGATAGAATAAGTTGCTAGGCTTTAAAAAAAATGAGTCACTGCTGTAGTTAAATGATTGAAAGAAATAAAAGAGTAAAAGATTTGTATTTATATATATATATATATATTATAATAATAATAATAATTTGAGGGAATATTATTCCAAACTTACAGGGAAAAATTCAATTTAGAAATACTAAATCAAATTTCACAATTTAATTTAATTTTTCATTTTGAATTGATAAAAGATAATTTTTTAAAATTTATATATATATACAAATGGCGGTGCCCCAGCATGGCCACAGCTCGTGAGTTGAAACTATATAATATAAAAAAAATATATATATATATATATATATCAAGGAATTACAAAAAATGGGACAAGAAAGCAAAACATCCAGACAGTTAGATGATACAAAAAAGGGACAAGAAAAACAAGGATGGGTCATTCGGAGTTTTCTTTCCTCAGTCGAGTTCCAGATTATCTTTGCAATTTTGGCAATTTTTCTTGTCCCTTTTTTGTATCATCTATTGGGTTATCCGGAAAGTTTGTGCTGATTTATAGTAGAGCTTACCTTTTGACTTATTTTAGAACATGGTTGAGTCCATAAAATAGGATTCGACTACACCTCCATTTAGAGCACAGTTTAAGCTATCTTTTCGTGGAAGAAGGTTTGTGTTCCTATAACCTGTATTAATTCTGTAACCCTTTAAAATTCAAAATAAGAAAGTTCATTTTCGGTACTTGATGCTTTGGGAACCAGACAAAAATTGCTGCAGCTCGGCTGGGATGTGTTACCCCACCCTCCATATTCACCAGATATTGCTCCTTTGGATTTCCACTTATTCAGGTCTCTGCAGAATAGTCTTAATGGTAAAAATTTCAATTCCTTGGATGACGTAAAATGATACCTTGATGAATTCTTTGCCATGAAACCACCTGAATTCTGGGAAGAGGGTATTTTCAAGCTAAAGGAAAGATGGAGATGCATTGTGCAACAAAATGGTTCATATTTGGTTGATTCAACACAATAAATGTCTGGATGTTTTGTGTTCTTGTCCCATTTTTTGTATTCCTTTTTATATACATATGGTGGTGTACATACACTGTTATATTTAAGTATGTATATATATATATATATATATACACACACACACACATATATAGTTATATACTTTATACACAGTATAACCTCAATTTTCGAACAACTCTGATCACGAATAAATCGTACTTTATCTCCTGTCTTTCTCATATTCATTTAATACAATAGTACCTCGGTTTTTGAACGCCTCTGATCACAAAAAAAATCTTCCTTTATAAATATCTATATATTTATATAAAGCACAGTTTATTCGTGATCAGAGTTTTTCAAAAAGCGAGGTACTACTGTATATATATATATATATATATATTATATATGTCTGTGTGTTATAAAATTGCACAGAAGGATGACAAACAAACACTTGGAAAATTAACACAAGTCACGGATATGCTCATCCCTTATCAGTTATCTGCCAAAAGCCATTACAATTTCATGTGGAATGCTGTCAATACTGTCATTATCAAAATTTTCCATCAACATATACACAATTTCAAGAAGCTAGATCATGGTTTCAAATACCATGTGATGTAAAAGGTATATTTTCCTTTTTCATTGCTTCGTATTTAAATTTTGAGAATATTTTTCATGAAAGACATATAATAATTTCAAAGAAGGATAAAACTCAAATCTTTTTCTAAAACACAAGCACACACACACACATACATGTGTGTGTGTGTGTGTGTGTGTATATATTGGGTAGTTATAAGGGATTTCTCTAAACATTTACCGTTTTACTCACAGTTAGGTATTCAAAAATTTCTCTATCTCAATGATTAATATATAAATTCTATTATAATTCTTATAAGATAAGCATTCAAAGATATATTCTGTTGGTTTATTCCAAATAGATAACCTTTAACCATATGGGTTTCCTGGAGATTTTATTATATATAATAATAATTATTTTTACCCTAGGCACAAGGCCTTGAAAATTATTTGGGTGGGGTGCTAGTCGATTACATTGACTCCAGTGCGTAACTGGTACTTATTGCATCAACCCCCCGAAAGGATGAAAGGCAAAGT
>NC_043023.1:2088041-2113041 GCF_006345805.1 Octopus sinensis
ATTCAGTCATAGTGTATCTAGGACTACATTATCCAATGTACAGTATTGTAGTCTGTATTAGTGGTTATGGTTGTTGTTGTTGTTGCTTAGCCCCAGGTCAGTCCTAATCCAGTTGACCTATGATCAAAGATGTTCCAGCTGCGACCACCCCATCTTTTATTCAGGCATAGTGTATCTAGGACTACAGTATCTAATGTATAGTATTGATTGTAAGTATTCGTGGTTATGGTTGTTGTTGTTGTTGTTAAAGGCAATCCAATGAAGATCTCTCAACTTTCTTTCCAAGCTTTTCAATGTTTGGTATTGTATTAAATTCAACCTGTCCTTCAACCTTCAATTTAGAATTCTGTGATTTGAGGTTAGTGTGGTTATGATTTCTAGCATGTCCTGTACCTGAAGTAGTCCAAGCCTTTATGCTCTGTCTTGATAAACATGTACCAGCTATTTCCGTTTCATGAACTATCTGGGTTTGTACCTGTAAAAGAAATCGATATTTAGACCAGGTGCGGATCAAATAGATGCATTATCGGGGTCATTCTAGCCATGACCATCCCTTCTCATTATTTATATTTTGGATTACATTCTTTAATATCTCTTTCTTCAATTATGACAGGATGGTTGAATTTGAGGAACATTTGGCTGCTATTTCTACCAGGTAAAGCCACCGTGAAGAGGTCTCTCGCATTGGCTCATACATACATATATACATAAGACAGTAGGGTGTGATTTGAGGGAGAATTGGTTGCTATTTCTAACAGGTCTTGCTACCATGTAGAGGTCTCGTTTATTGTCTCACACTGGGGTTGATGTAATCGACTTAATCCCTTTGTCTGTCCTTGTTTGTCCCCTCTGTGTTTAGCCCCTTGTGGGTAGTAAAGAAATATACATACAGTCGGTTTCACACTAGGAGGTCAACAAATTGTTTGGTAACAGTCTGATTATGTGACCCTGTACTCTTTAGAGGTAGCTGTTATGGAATGAAATATGGTGACTGTTTGCACCTGTTGGAGGTGAATGGATGCATCCAATTTGTGGTTGCTGTGGGAAAAATGATGAAATGAATCAAGGATTTGGTAGACGGAAACTGAAGGAAGCCCATTGTATATGTGCATATATATATATATATATATGCATGTGTGTGTTTGTGTGTCTGTGTTTGTACCCCTCGCATTGCTTGACAACCAATGCTGGTGTGTTTATGTCCCCGTTACTTAGCGGTTCGGCATAAGAGAACGATAGAATAAGTACTGGGCTTACAAAAGAATAAGTCCCGGGGTTGAGTTGCTTGATTAAGGCGGTGCTCCAGCATGGCCGCAGTCAAATGACTGAAACAAGTAAAAGAGTAGAGAGTAAAGAGAGGAGATTACGTCAAGAGTTATGTCCCTTGGTATGAAAGCATCTCTGGGACTGGTTTTGTTGCAAGTTGGTGGAAGTTTCCTGGAAAAGAGTTTATAGGAAACGTGTGTGTCCTTGTGGAAATGGAAAGTGTCAAGAGGTACTATATGTATAACTTTTGCCAGGAGTAATATATATATATGTGTGTGTGTGTGTGTAAGAGAGACAATAAAAGAATAAATGGTTATCTTATGAACTTTTACTTGTTTCAGTCATTTGACTGTGGCCATGCTGGAGCACTGCCTTTAGTCGAGCAAATCGACCCCCAGGACGTATTCTTTGTAAGCCTAGTACTTATTCTATCAGTCTCTTTTGCTGAACTACAAAGTTATGGGGACGTAAACACACCAGCATCGGTTGTCAAGCGATGTTGGGGGGACAAACACACACACACACACACACATATATATACATATACATATATACGACAGGCTTCTTTCAGTTTCCGTCTTCCAAATCCACTCACAAGGCTTTGGTCGGCCCGGGGCTATAGTAGAAGACACTTTCCCAAGGTGCCACACAGTGGGACTGAACCTGGAACCATGTGGTTGGTAAGCAAGCTACTTAGCACACAGCCACTCTTATGCCTAACTTCATTAACTTTCAGCTCTTTTTGTTATAAGAGGGAATGGACTCATAGTTGAGTGCCTCAATAACACCTCCTAGAAATGTTTCTCAACATTTTTACCTTTTGTAACCCTTAAAATGAATTACATGTCTCAAGGAACCCCTGCACAAAAGAAATTATATACCGTATGTACGTCATATTTTTTCATCGTAGATCACATGGTAAATATATATATATTCTTTTATACTCTAAGCACAAGGCCAAAATTTGGGGTTGGGCAGTTGATTAGATTGATCCCAGTATGCAACTCGTGCTTAATTTATCGACCCCGGAAGGATGTAAGGCAAAGTCAACCTTGCCAGAATTTGAACTCAGAACATAAAGACAGATGAAATACCACTAAGCATTTCCCCTAGGGTACTTACATTTCTGCCAGCTCGCCACCTTTCATACATATATATATATATATATAATATATATATATAATATATATATATAATATATATATATATATATATATATATTATATATATATATATAATATATAATATAATATATATATAATATATAATATATATATATATCACCATGAACCGACCAGGCTATCAGATGTGGCTACACATTGCTGGTCACAATGCGCTTCTCATTGTTTTAGCCTTCAAATATCGCCACCCCGCTGACTAAGCGAGCAGGCCAACAGAAGAAAGAGAGAGAGAAAGTTGTGGTGAAAGAGTACAGCAGGGATCACCACCATCCCCTGCCGGAGCCTCGTGGTGCTTTAGGTGTTTTCGCTCAATAAACACTCACAACGCCTGGTCTGGGAATCACAAAGTGCGATTCGACAACCGTGAGTCCGCTGCCCTAACCACTGGCCATTGCGCCTCCACGTATATATATATGTATGTGTGTAGATGTATATATATATATAACGATCATGAAGTTAGCATTAGCTTATCTCACTCTTTCTCATGGAACACCTAGGAACCTTCTGCAGAACCTTTGGTTTCCGAGGATCCCTGGTTGAGGAACACTGCCTTAAAGCTTCATCAGAGCTTTGAATATGAAGTTTGATTTATTTGAGGAAAAATTACATTTGTGTGTAATTAAGGAATGGTATCAACAATGAGAAAAGTTAATGCAGGTGTATATAGGAAAATGGTATTCCAAAAGGTAATTAAATGCATCAGTGGAAATAGGAGTGGCTGTGTGGTAAGTAGCTTGTTTACCAGCCACATGGTTCCAGGTTCAGTCTCACCTTGGGTAAGTGTCTTCTACTATAGCCCCGGGCCGACCAATGCCTTGTGAGTGGATTTGGTAGACGGAAACTGAAAGAAGCCTGTTGCATATATATATATATGTGTGTGTGTGTGTGTGTGTGTGTTTGTGTGTCTGTGTTTGTCCCCCTAGCATTGCTTGACAACCGATGCTGGTGTGTTTATGTCCCCGTTACTTAGCGGTTCGGCAAAAGAGACCAATAGAATAAGTACTGGGCTTACAAAAGAATAAGTCCTGGGCTCAAGTTGCTCGATTAAAAGTGGTGCTCCAGCATGGCCGCAGTCAAATGACTGAAACAAGTAAAAGAGTAAAAGAGTAAAGAGTATATGTGTATGCAGGTACTCTGAGACAATCGCCAATACAGAATGACTTATGCCAAACTCTAACTCACAGACACACATATTGAGTTCTACACCAGGTTATTGGTCTTGCAATGGCTAAGTGAAGTGTGTGTACTGTGGTTGGTTTATGTATAAGTAATAGTAGACATGGTGGTAGTGTCTAGGTTGTGATATTGCTAGTGGTGTGGTAATGATGTTGGTCTTGGTGGTATTGGTGGTGGTTTTGATATTGGTGGTTGTAGCATGGTGGTAGTAGCATTGTGTGTGATGATGATGGTAGTAGTTGTGTTAGTGATGGTGGTAGTGTTGGTGGCAGTTGTTAGTGGTGGTGCTTGTAGTGTTGGTCATGGTGGTGGTGGTGGTAGTTGTTGGTAGTAACAGTGTATACTTTTTACTCTCTTTACTCTTTTACTGGTTTCAGTCATGTGACTGTGGCCATGCTAGAGCACTGCCTTTAATCGAGCAAATCTACCCCAGGACTTGTTCTTTGTAAGCCTAGTACTTATTTTATCAGTCTCTTTTGCCGAACCGCTAAGTTATGGGGACGTAAACACACCAGAATTGGTTCTCAAGCGATGTTGTGGGGGCGAGGGGACAAACGCAGACACACAAACATATATATACACACACACACATATATATATATATATGTATATACTTACATATATATATATATATATATATATATATATATATATACGGCGGGTTTCTTTCAGTTTCCGTCTACTAAATCCACTCACAAGGCTTTGGTTGGCCCAAGGCTATAGTAGAAGACACTTGCCCAAGGTGTCACGCAATGGGACTGAACCAAGAACCATGTGGTTGGTAAACAAGCTACTTACCACACAACCACTCATGCACCTATAAGTGTATGCTAATGTTGGTGGTGGCAGTGATATTGGTGTTAGCGGCATGGAATTGTGGTAGAGACATTTGTGGGTGTGGTGGTGGCTTTGGTGGTCGTTGTGGTGGAGATGGTGGTGTCGTATGTCTGGGTAGTAGTAGTGGTGGTGGCGTCATTTTAAATTGATGTAGTGAGGTTCAGAGGTAAGGTGATTTGAAACCCTCACCTCTCCTCCATTCTTGATGTCAGATCAGTGTTTGTCTGAGACTGCGGGGTGGGGGAGAGGAGGAAGAGCATACAGGGCCACAGGAAGACCTGTAGCTTGACTCATGTGTCTGTGTGTGTGTATGGGTGTATGTGTATATATGTGACTGTATATAAGAATGTGTGTGTGTTTGTGTAATCTGAGTATAGGAATGTGTGTGAGGTTGTGTAAGAATTTGTGTGTGTCTGTGTTTGTATGTGTGTGAATGTAACTGTATGTGTGTGTGTGAAAGTGCATGTGTTATTATATGTGTATGAATGTAATTTCATGTGTGTGAATATGTGTGTATATGAATGTAACTGTATGTGTGTTTTTGTGTGTATGTATGAATGTAATTGTGTGTGTTTGTGTGTGTATAAATGAAACTATGTGAATGTGTGTGTATGTGTATGAATGTAACTGTCAGTGTGTGTGTGTTTGTATGTCTGTGATTATGTGAATATATGCATGTGTGTGACTGTATAATTGTAAATGTGTGTGAATAAGTGTGTGTTTGTGTATGAATGTAACTGTGTGAGTTTGTGTGTGTATAAATGAAACTATGTGAATGTGTTTGTATGTGAATATATGCATGTGTGTAATTGTGTATAATTGTAAATGTGTGTTTGTGAATAAGTGTGTGTGTGTGTGTATGACAGTGTATGAATGTAAATTTTGTGTGTGAATGGGTGTGTGTGTGTGTGTATGAACGTAAATGCGAGTGTGTGAATATGTGTGAATAAGTTTGTGCATGTCATTACATGAATGTGTGTGTGTGTGTGTGCATGTGTAAGAAAGTAACTCTGTCTGAATGTGTGTGCATGTGTGCATGACTAGATGCAATTGCTGGGTACAAGTGAGTGTGTGTGTATGTATGCAACTATATGTGTGTGTGTCTATGTATCTGAATGTGTGTGTGAATGTGACTGAAGTGTGTATGTGCTTTTATGTTCTGTGTGACACTGTGTGTGTGTGTGACACTGTGTGTGTGTGTGTGACACTGTGTGTGTGTGTGTGTGACACTGTGTGTGTGTGTGTGTGTGTGTGTGTGTGTGTGTGACTATGGCTGTAGTGTGTATATGACTACGTATATGAAGATGCATGTGTATGGTTGTGTGTGTGTGTGTATGGATGTGTGACTATGTATGTGTGTAGCTTTGTGTGCCTTTGTCTGAGTGTGTGCATATGTACATCTATCTATCAGTGTATGCGTCTGTATCAAAGTGTCTGTGTGTGTTCATGTGTCTGTACATGACTGTACATGTGGGAATGGTTTCAGCCATTAGACTGTGGCCATGCTGAAGCATCACGTTGAGGAAATTATAGTTAAACAAATTGACCCCAGCCCTTAGCTTATTTTTGTTTCAAACCTGATACTTATTCTATCAGTCCCTTTTGTTGAACTGCTAAGTTATGGAGACACAAACACATAAAAAAAAAATTTTTAAATGCACCCTTTTAAAGCCTAGCCAGGCTCATGGGCCCGGTTTCCTGGTTTCAATAGCATATGTGTTCCTCAGCTGGACAGGACGCCAGCGTTACTCATTTTTGCCAGCTGAGTGGACTGGAGCAACGTGAAATGAAGTGTTTTGCTCAAGAACTTAACGCATCGCCTGGTCCAGGAATCGAAACCACAATCTTCCAATCATGATGCTGACACCCTAACCACTAAGCCACACACCACACACATATATTTTCAACATGTAAATACTGAACAGTATATATAAAGGATAAAATCCTTTTTAAGTGCATAAAAATTTGCCAGCAAAAAGCCATGAGGATCAAACTCACAACCCTCCAATATCCAGTTGGAGTACTCTACCCTATAAGCTAAACTGCTGACTGGCGAATTCTTCTGCAATTTTAGGATGTTATAAAGTCATCCAGAAACGCTGGATATCATATATATATTATGCCATATATAAACAAACATAAGTTTGTTTTTGAAGCATTGAAATGTAGAAAAATTTCGTTTTTGGATTTGGTTTGCAAGGTTCTTTATATGAGTTCATGTGTTGAAGCATATTCTGTTGTGTCTGGGGAGAGTCATTTTCTTTTTGTGCCTTATAATGTAACTTTAAATAAAAATATGGAAAAAGTGGAAATTTTACCGGTGAGTGTGATACATTATAAGGCACAAAAAGAAAATAACTCTCCCCAGACACAACAGAAGTAGAAATGATAACTAAGTTATTTTACCAAATTCTTTGCTCAGATGCATAACGGATTTTTGTCAGTGAACAGGTCGCGGATTTTAGCGACGAAAATATTTTGACAAATTAAACTTAAATGTTGAAGTGAATCGAACGGCTTTTGTGTGTTTCTTAAATGGCTTACAAACACCTTCCATGCGGCAATTGTTTGTTATATTTAAAATTAATTAAAGCACAAAGCATCTCAACAGAAATACAGTAACAAAAAGGTTAAAAGAAAGATTACATTGTCGCCAGGAGCTACATGTTAACACATGAAGGATTAAATCACAATGTGAGAACATATATATATATATATATTTTAGGTTGTCAAGAAAGTTCTTGCAGTTTTTAACCTTTAAATACAGATGCACATATCTCGGCTCAAACAAAACTTTATCAATCGAAATAAACACCATCAGAATCAACACACTTTTGCCAATGTGAAACCAGTTTATTTATGCCAGTAGCGTAAAAATCCTGTGTTCTAGTGGTGATGAAGTCGTTGAAGGTGTGTTTAGCACTGTCTCGGTTTTTGAAGCATTTCTCACACAGGAAGTTGTCAAGATGCTTGAAAAATGGTATTCGGTAGGCGAGAGGTCTGGTGAGTATGGGAGATGAGGCAGAGTTTCGTAGCTCAGTTCCTTCCACTTCTGCAGGGTCAGTTGTGCGACGTGCAGCTGAGCGTTGTCGTCGAGAAGAATTGGTCCTTTTCTATTGACCAATGCTGGCTATTGTTGTCGGAGTTTCTTATGCATTTCATCCATTTGCTGACAGTACTTCTCCGCCGTAATGGTTTCGCCTGGATCCAAAAGGCTGTGATAGATGAGACCAGCCAGAGACCACCAAACAGTCACTACGACCTTCTTTTAGTGCAACTTTGGCTTCGGGAAGTCCCGTGGAGCTTCGTCGGCGTCCAACCACTGAGCTGAGCGTCGCCGGCTGACGTAAAGAAACGGGTCATTCTTGTTGCATAAAAGAAGGGAAGACGTCACTTCAAATGACACTTCAAAACGGCGTTTTTTTTTTTTTTTGGTTGTCGCTCAATTTGTGCGGCACCCATTTCTCAAGTATTTTTGTTTTTCCAATCTCTTTCAAGTGGTTGGAAATTGTCGTATACGTTATGTCTAATTCAGAAGCAAGCTCTCGAACAGTTGTGCGTGGATTGGCTTCGACTAAGGCTCTTAGTTGTTCGTTGTCAACATCCGATGGCTGACCACTATGCTTATCATCTTCAAGACTCTCGTCACCGCTTCGAAATTTCTTGAACCACCATTGTACTGTACGTTCATTAGTGGTTCCTGGGCCAAATGCATCATTGATATCGCGAGCTGTTTCAGCAGCTTTTCGGCCTAGCTTGAACTGGAATAGGAAAATTATGCGAATTTGCTTTTGGTCTAAGTTGTATTCAATGTTCCAGAAAAAATGGCCTAATTATTCAAAAAGAAAAAGAAATAGGCATAGGAGTGGCTGTGTGGTAAGTAGCTTGCTTACCAACCACATGGTTCCGGGTTCAGTCCCACTGCTTGGCCCCTTGGACAAATGTCTTCTGCTATAGCCTCGGGCCGACCAAAGTTTTGTGAGTGGATTTGGTAGACGGAAACTGAAAGAAGCCCGTCGTATATATATGTATATATATATTATATATGTGTGTGTGTGTTTGTCTGTGTTTGTCCCTACAACATCGCTTGACAACCGATGCTGGTGTGTTTACGTCCCCGTAACTTAGCGGTTCGGCAAAAAAGAGACCGATAAAATAAGTACTAGGCTTACAAAGAATAAGTCCTGGTGCCGATTTGATCGACTAAAGGCAGTGCTCCAGCATGGCCACAGTCAAATGACTGAAACAAGTAAAAGAGTAAAAGAGAAAAGAGAGTAACACGATTGCAAGCCATGTACCTTAACAACATAAAATGAACCTTAATGCAGGTGTTTATCTACTTATCTACCTGTCTTTTTTTTTTACCTTTATTAATCAGCAGAAGTTACAGAGTGACTCAAAAACCAAGAGTTCCAGGCTTTGGTGTGATGAATAATGACAACGTATACTCAGGCATTGTGTTTCATTATTCTGTTTGATTCACAAGACCTGTCTGTTTTTTCTGTTCTATATTTGCGAGATGAGGAATTATGTACATTATTTACATTATTTACATTTTTTACATTTTGATGGATTTTGTCCTTTTTGTTTGTTGTAACACAACGTTTTGGCTGATATACCCTCCATGGGCATATGGCGTAGTGGTTAAGAGCGAGGGCTTACTAACACCAAGATTCCAAGTTCGATTCCAGGCAGTGACCTGAATAATAATAATAATTATAATAATAATAATAATAATAACAACAACAACATTGAAAAATACCTTAGGAATGAGAACCCAGGTTTGAAATTTCCCCCAAGACACCTGATGAAGGCTGGAGGGTATATCAGCCAAAACGTGTTAACAACAAACAAGATGAGGACAAGTACCTGTCAATATGTAAAAAATATATCTATTTTTCTGTTCAGTGGTCTGTCTGTTTATCTATCTATTTATCTATCTATCTATCTCATCTGTCTCTATCTATTATCTATCTATCTCATCTGTCTCTATCTATCTATTAATCTCTCTCTGTCTCTATCTATCTATCTATCTATCTATCTATTTATCTCATCTGTCTCTATCTATCTATTAATCTCTCTCTGTTTCTATCTATCTATCTATCTATCTCATCTGTCTCTATCTATCTATTAATCTCTCTCTGTCTCTATCTATCTATCTATCTATCTATTTATCTCATCTGTCTCTATCTATTAATCTCTCTCTGTTTCTATCTATCTATCTATCTCATCTGTCTCTATCTATCTATTAATCTCTCTCTGTCTCTATCTATCTATCTCTCTATCTATCTATCTATCTATCTATCTCACCTGTCTCTATCTATCTATCTAATCATCTATCTGTCTGTCTGTCGGTCTGTCTATCTACCTATCTATCTCTACATCTATCTCTCTTTATCTATCTCTCTATCTATCTGTCTATCTATCTATCTTTATCTATCTGTCTATCTGTCTATCTATCTATCTATCTATCTATCTATCTATCTATCTATCTATCTATCTATCTATCTATCTACCTATCTATCTATCCACCTCTATCTCTACATCTATCTATCTTTATCTCTCTATCTATCTATCTATCTCTATTTTTATGTCTATATCTATCTGTCTATCTCTCTCTCTCTCTCTCTATCTCCATCTATCCACTGTGTTGAGATACAGCCAAATATTCCAACAAATATACAAATATCCATACATCTTAAACATATCTGGTAGTATACGCAACTACATACATAGATATATACATACAAATAACACATACACACATTCAAACAGTCATATACACTCCCTAAATACCTATAAAGTCATTCTCTTCGCTTTCCAAACTGACCCCTTTAATCTGACTGATCCCTGATCCTTAAACTCAAATCTTAATCACATTCTGACTTTCCAACCCCACCGCCACCCTCCATCGCTGTCTGCCTGCGGGGGGGGGGGAGGAAGGGACAACATAGCGACAGGTGGGAAGAGTGGTGGAGGGGGATGGATATTTAAGAAACTACCCCTTAACACCCCACACACAAGCACAAGCGGGGGGGGGAGGTGTCCCCACCGCCATTCTGACATCTACTCTATCATTTAAGAAGGGGGATGGCTTTGTGTGATGGGCGTGGTGGGAGCGGGGTTGAAGTTGCAATGGGAGGCAAAGAAAAGGGAAATGGGAGCTGGGGCTTGCTTTATGCTGCTCCCTTCTAAATTGTTCAGCAATAGAAAGGAGGGTGCAGTCGCCCCCCCCTACCGCCCCAACACAGTGCTGCCTCCTGCCAACTTGTCCCTGAGATTGTTTTATAAATACAAATTAATAAGTATCTAGGGTGGGTAGGGGCAGGGCAGGTTGCTGAGGAGGGTGGGGAGTGGAGTGGTGGTAGTGGTAGTAATGGTGTTGGGGGTGGTGGTCGTAGTTTTCGGGTGGTTGGTGGTAGTGATGGTGGGGGTTGTGTTGGGGGTAGAGGTGGTGTAGATTGTGGTGGTGGTGGTGATGGTGGTGGTGATGGTGGTATCAATGGTGGTTGTAGTAATGGTGATAGTAGTGGTGGTGATGATGGTGGTGGTGGTGGTAGTAATGGTGTCGGGGATGGTGGTCGTAGTGTTCAGGAGGTTGGTGGTAGTGATAGTGGGGGTTGTGTTGGGGGTAGAGGTGGTGCAGATTGTGGTAGTGGTGGTGATGGTGTTGAGGTGGTGGTGATAGTGGTAGTAATGGTGTTGGGGGTGGTGGTCGTAGTTTTCGGGTGGTTGGTGGTAGTGATGGTGGTGGTTGTGTTAGGGTGGTGGTGAAGATGGTATCAATGGTGGTGGTAGTAATGGTGGTGATGGTAGTGGTGGTGCAACAAGTGATGATGATGATGATGATGGTGTATGTGGTAGCAGTGGTGTTCTTGATGATGATGATGGTGGTGGTGGTGGTGGTTGTAGTATTGCTGATTATAGTGGTGTTGATGATGGTTATGATGGTAGTGGTTATGGTGCTGGCAATGGTGGTGGTTGTATTGGCAGTGGTGGTAGTGGTGTTGGTGATGGTTGTAGAAGTGGTGATAGTGGTAGTTGTTGATATTTTTCTCTCCTCCAACCATTCACAACCATCACTATCACCACCTCCACCACCATCATCACCACCACCATCACCATTGCCACCTCCACCACGACTATCACCACTACCATTATGACTGCCATCACTACCATCACCACCATCACAACCACCCCGAACATCACCACCACCATCACCATCACCACCATCACAACCACCACAACCACCACCACCACAACCACCACCATCACAACCACCACGAACATCAACACCACAACCACCACCACAGCCAACATTTTACCCTGGTATCTCCCCCCCCCCCTCAATTCAAAAATCAAGCTTGAAATACCAGCCAAAATCTCTCGTTCCTAAACAGGATAGTCATGGCTGGATTAATCCATTAAAGCTGATTTGTCGTAATAAGCAAAAACAAACAGAAAATATAGACCTGGCTGTGTGGTGTAGAAGCTTGCTTTGCAACCACAGGGTTCCAGGTTCAATCCCACTGCATGGCACCTTGGGCAAGGGTCTTCTACTCTATTCCAATGCTGATCAATGCCTTGTGAGTGGATTCGGTAGATGGAAACTATATGGAATCCCATCATGTTATTCTACCAAATATATACGTTTTATTTATTATTTTGCACATTACTTAATCATTGATATATTTTTTATCTTACATTTAATTTTTCTATAATATTAGGTTGTCCCAAAAGTTCGTAAACACTTGCGAAAATTGAATTTTTACTCGCCAAGTAAAACAACAAAAATTATTCCTCAAAATAAAGACCATTATTTTCCAAGACTTTCTACGAACTTTTGGGACAACCTTATATGTAATTTTCTAGATGGTGTAATTTAATTTTTCATTATTGAATTGATAAAAGGTGTTTTTTTTCTAATGTATGTATATATATATATATAATTAATAATATCAAGGGTAATCTGAAATATTAGAAATTTAGTGTATAAAAAAGTTAGTCAATAGACTATATTATTCATATAAATACAGTGTAGATTTAACACATAAGAGGCATCCATCATAGGACTCCTTGTTAGATGGTAAATGTTTTTTTTTTATTTTTCATTCCCTTTGAAGTTTTATCCCTAATAGTGGTTTGGAATTTAACTGTTCTGTCTAGCATGCAAGGAGTCCTATGATGGATGCCTCTTACATGTTTAAATGTACACTGTATTTATATATATATATATATATTCGTGATGCAGCACAAAGTTTTGTCAGTGAACAGGTCGCAGTTTCAAAGCAATGAAAATATTTTGACAAATTAAATTTAAATGTTGAAGTGAATCTAACGGTTTTGTGTGTTTCTTAAATGGCTTATAAACACCTTCCACACTGCAATTGTTTTCGTTCCAGCACACGATCTCAGATCAGGTCACTTGCTATGCAAGTACATCTCTCTCTCTCTCTCTCTCTCTCTAATTTTGCCCGTCCAAGTCCTCGCTCTCTCCTCTATTAACCTCTCCATGTTACTACGATAATTTTGCCCGTCCAAGTCCTCGCTCTCTCCTCTATCAACCTCTCCATGTTACTATGATAATTTTGCCCGTCCAAGTCCTCGCTCTCTCCTCTATCAACCTTCGCGTATTCGCGGTGCGCCCGCCCTTGCCCACCCCCACCACCAATACCGGATATCTCTATATTTTTGCTCCATCTATACCGGATGCCGCTTCTCCCACCACCATTATAGGTGTCTACTCTTCGAACCCCCCTCTTCAATACGCTATTTCACCATGCATTATCCCTCTCGTGATATCCTACGTTCTACTTGTCTAGAACCTGTCATTGTTTCTCCGAACACCCCTCCCCACTGGTGCTCCCCTATATTCCTGCATCCTCCCCCCCACATAAAAAGCACCATCCGAACGTGGCTGATGCCAGCACCGCCCCGACTGGCTTCTGTGCAGGTGGCACATAAAAAGCACCAACCAACCGTGGCCGATGCCAGACCCCTCTGGCACCTGTGCAGGTGGCACGTAAAAAGCACCCACTACACTCGCGGAGTGGTTGGCGTTAGGAAGGGCATCCAGCTGTAGAAACACTGCCAGACCAGACTGGAGCCTGGGGCAGCCCCTGGCTCCCCAGACCCCGGTCGAACCGTCCAACCCGTGCTAGCGCGGAAAACGGACGTTAAACGATGATGATGATGATGATGATATATATATATATATAATCATTATCATCATTATTATACATCCGTTTTTTCATGCTGGCATGGGTTGGACAGTTTGAATGGCTGTTCAGGATCCCTGTCTGCTTTGGCATGGTTTCTACAGCTGGATGCCCTTCCTAACTCCAGCCACTCTACAGAGTGTGTTAGGTGCATTTGTACAGCACCAGTGCAGGTGCTTCTATGAAACGCCACTATGGGTGCTTTTTTCATGGCACCAGCACTCACGAGCCCACAAGATTAGGGATACTCAGCTGGAGAGGGTTGCAGGGAACAAGCCTGTATACAAGGGCAACCAATCTTTTACTTAGCTTGACGTGTCTCAGCCCCCCTGTATGTGTGTGTGTGTGTATTTATGTCAGTTCACATTTGAGGTCTCCCATAAGTGGAGGTGCGTGGCTTAGTGGTTAAGGTGTCAGCACCATGTTCATAAGATTGTGGTTTTGATTCCTGGACCGGGCAACGCATTGTGTTCTTGAGCAAGACACTTCACTTCACGTTGCTCCAGTCCACTCAGCTGGCAAAAATGAGTAACGCTGCGATGGACTGGCGTCTCGTCCAGCTGGGGAACACATACGCCATTGAAACTGGGAAACCGGGCCCATGAGCTTGGCTAGGCTTTAAAAGGATGCAGTGGAGGTGCAATGGCCCAGTGGTTAGGGCAGCAGACTCGCGGTTGGAGAATTGTGGTTTCGATTCCTAGACCAGGCGTTGTGTGTGTTTATTGAGCGAAAATACCTAAAAGCTTCACGAGGCTCCGGCAGGGTGGTGGCGACCTCTGTTGTACTCTTTTGCCACAACTTTCTCTCACTCTTTCTTCCTGTTTCTTGAGTAACGCTGTGATGGACTGGTGTCCCGTCCAGCTGGGGGGAACACATATGCCACAGAAACTAGGAAACCGGGCCCATGAGTCTGGTTAGGCTTGAAAAGGGTGTAGTTTATCAGTTTTTATCATAAGTGCTACTATTAACATGGAATCAAGTATGACTTGTTGAATAACCAGGTTGTTAGGGACCAAGCCAGCACTTTGCGCTAGGTTTGCCTGGTGAAGAGGATTGCTAGAAACACAGCAGAGCTAAAAACAAGACTTGTCAAAAGGACAGATGAACCCAGTGTAGGTTCAATCCCTATCCAGCAATAGCATGGGCCCTCTGAAATTCCAGGCTGGTGTCAAACATGCTGGAAGACTACTGGAAATGTGGCATCGGTGAGATTTGTCAAAGCATGTCTCTAAGAAAAGGTCTCTCTGATATACAACAAGATGTGCAGGGAATTGCATTGGACATTTCGGGGGTCTTTTGCGTAAGCTTGAGATCATGGTGTTCCCAAATTACTAAGTCTGTGATCCATATTGGCCCAGGGTGTTTTGACCCGGCTTGTCTCTTGATCATGTCAATAGAGTGAAGTTGGTCTGTGAGGTACTGTGCAAACCTTATTGGACCTAAAATTTTGCGCAGATATTTGCTGACATTTTGCATGGTCATTGCCTCTTGAATGCACTGGCCAGTGATGGCCTCCCTCGGTCACCACTGGACAGCTGTCATATGTATGTATGGATGGATGCATGAATATGTGTGTGTGTGTATGTGTGTGTATCATCATCATCTAATGTCTGTTTTCCATGCTGGCATGGAACGGACAGTTTGACAGGACCTGAAAAGCTGAAGGGCTGTTCAAGCTCTGTGTCTGTTTTGACATGATTTCTATGGCTGGATGTCCTTCCTAACACCAACCACTTTACAGAGTGTACTAAGTACTTTTACACAGCACCAGCATGGTTGTGTTCATGTAGCATTGGTACATATGCTTTTTGCATGGCACCAGCACACCTTACAAGGTCAGAAATGCTCAGCTGGAGAGGGTTGCAGGGGTCAAGCCTGTATGCAAGGACAACCACGATTTTACAACAACATATATATATATAGGAGTGGCTGTGTGGTAAGTAGCTTGCTAACCAACCACATGGTTCCGGGTTCAGTCCCACTGCGTGGCATCTTGGGCAAGTGTCTTCTGCTATAGCCCCGGGCCGACCAATGCCTTGTGAGTGGATTTGGTAGACGGAAACTGAAAGAAGCCTGTCGTATATATATATATATATATATATATATATATATGTATGTATGTGTGTGTGTCTGTGTTTGTCCCCCTAACATTGCTTGACAACCGATGCTGGTGTGTTTACGTCCCCGTCACTTAGCAGTTCGGCAAAAGAGACCGATAGAATAAGTACTGGGCTTACAAAGAAAAAGTCCCGGGTTCGATTTGCTCGATTAAAGGCGGTGCTCCTGCATGGTCGCAGTCAGATGACTGAAACAAGTAAAAGAGTAAAAAAAGAGTATATATATATATATGAAAAAACAAGTCAAGATAGAACATGCTAAAATAATTTTATAAAGAACATTTCAGTACCGGTTTCAGTCATTGAGACGTTTTCAACTGTAACCTTTAAATAATTAAATTTAGAAAAATTAAAAGAAAGTATATATATATGTACATACGCACGCAACAGGCTTCTTTCAGTTTCCTTCTACCAAATCCACTCACAAAGCTTTGTTCTGCTTGGGGCTTTAGTAGAAAACACTTGCTCAAGGTGTCATGTAGTGGGACTGAACCCAGAACCATGTGGTTGGGAAGCAAGCTTCTTACCACACAGCCACATCTGCAACATCTGTACATTTCCTCCAAATAAGGGCAACTAGATTCAGTGTGTTCCTTGAAGCAGCTAGAAATAACAGCCAAATCTTAGTAAATTAAAGTAAGCTCACTGGACATTGTACATGGAAATATACATTATCTGAAAAGGAAAATGAGATTGGATGGGATGGCATAGGATACTCTTTACTATTTACTCTATTACTTGTTTCAGTCATTTGACTGCGGCCATGCTGGAGCACTGCTTTTAGTCGAGCAAATCGACCCTGGGACTTATTCTTTGTAAGCCCAGTACTTATTCTATCGGTCTCTTTTGCCGAACCGCTAAGTGACAGGGATGTAAACACACCATCATCGGTTGTCAAGCAATGCTAGGGGGACAAACACAGACACGCAAACACACACACACACACACACACATACATACATACATACATATATATATATATACATATATACGACAGGCTTCTTTCAGTTTTTGTCTACCAAATCCACTCACAAGGCTTTGGTTGGCCTGAGGCTATAGCAGAAGACACTTGCCCAAGGTGCCATGTAGTGGGACTGAACCCGGAACCATGTGGTTGGTAAACAAGCTACTTACCACACAGCCACTCCTGCGCCTGGTCATTTTTGGAACAACTTTGATCACAGGTACCGTTGTACTAGGTCATACCTGGGGTTAAACAGCAATAATGTGTTCACTAGCACCACAATCACCATGGTAACAGCAGCAGCGACAACATTATGGAGGATAGTAACAATGAAACGTCAATGCACACACATATACACACAAACATACACACACACACACACACACACATATACATCCATACACACACACATTTATATATACCTGTGTGTGTGAATGTATGTGTGTATGTGTATATATATATACATGCATATATATGTGCATGTATATGTGTGTATATATGTATCTCTCTCTCTATATATACATATACATATATATATATATATACACATACACACACACACACACACTTGTACATGTATGCACATATACATATATATATGTACACATGTAGGTATATATAATATATATGTACATATACACATGTATGTATGTATATATACAAATGTATGTATGTATATATACACATGTATGTATGTATATATACACATGTATGTATGTATATATACACATGTATGTATGTATATATACACATGTATGTATGTATATATACACATGTATGTATGTATATATACACATATATATATATGTATATATACACATATATATGTGTGTATATATACACATATATGTGTTTATATATACACATGCATGTGTATGTATATATACACATATATATATGTATATATACATGTATATGTATATACTCACAGACACACAGACACACACACATGCATCCACATCCGTGTATGTATGTAAACACGAGTTATCTGTTATGTTAACCTCCTGTGGTACAAAAACTCATCAATCATGGCAGACAGATACATTCTCAGCCTCCAGCACACCCCCACACTCCCCCACACCACACCACTGTATACATACGTTTGTAGTGCCTCCCCACGTAAACGCATGCTCAAAATCACAAAACAGCAAAGGAACCCACTCGCACGCATGCAGGAACACGCGTACGCACATACACACACGTGCGCGTTTACACTACACACCGAGGCACCTTAGGTCCTCAGTAAAAGTTTATATTTACAAATAACTACATAAGCAAAGATATCATGAACAACAAGTGGGGGACGCGGAAAGGAAGCGGGGTTTGGGACGTGACAGGAGACGGAGGGGAAGGAAGAGTAGAGGAAAAGGGGAAGGTGCAGCAGAGGAGATGGGGGAGAGCAAAGGGTTGGAGTCTGAGGGAAGTGTAGGAGATGAAGTGAGAGGATCTTGTGGGGGAAGCAGAAGACATCAGATGCAAGAAAAAAAAAGGTGGAAATGTAAATAAGAGACAAGGAAAAAAATAAAGATGGTTGATGATGGAGAGGATGGAGAAAAAGTGGGAATATAATAACTATTATAAGAAGAATGTACGAGAGAAGACACGAGGTTAAAGAAATAAATAAATATTTAAATGAAGAGGAAAACCTGTAGAGAAAGAAGAAAAAATAGAGAGAGAGAGATAGGTTTTTTTGGTAGAAAGATAGATAGAGATGGATGGTCGGACAGATAGACAGAAAAAAAGGTAGATAGATATACAAAGAGGAATATAATAATTATTATAAGAAGAATGTATGAGAGAAGACCTGGGGTTAAAGAAATAAATAAATGCTTAAATGAGGATGAAAAGCTGTAGAGAAAGAAAAAGAGAGATAGATAAGTAGATAGAGGGATAGGTTTATAGGTAGACAGACAGGTGGATAGAGAGATGGAAGGATGGATAGATAGATGGATTAGAGAGATAGATAGATGGATGGATAGAGAGAGTGAGATAGAGAGAGTGAGATAGATAGATAGATGGATTTATAGGTAGACAGACAGATGGATATAATAGAAAGGATTATTGAGTGAGAGAACAGTACACACCATCAAAGTGATGCTGGGGTACAAATATACGAAGCCCAATATACCCATCATGACTACCCGTCTGATAAGGGTACACTAGGCACATGCATCACAACCATATGCGTGCGACATGGTGATCTCATATCAAGATAAACAGCACATGACCTTGCAAGTGGGGCCCAGTTAGAATTTTCTTCAGGTTGAGTAGCCTATCCCGCTCAAAAGGTCCCTGAATCAGGGTTGTTTAAGGATGTTGAACGAACCACCCCTGTTTCCAAAAGTGAATTATCCAAACCTCTAAGAATTCCTCTCAACACATGGCTATGATGCTCCCCCACTACTTCTGCTCGTCATCAGAGATGCACATATCGTCAGCCACAAAGGGACATAATCAACTGGTTAAGGTCAAACAACTGACAGGCAAATCTGTGGTATTGAGCAGAATATTTGCTGTAGCCCATATTTTATACCAAGACAAAACAATGTACATGATAACACTTCCAATCAGTTAAGATCAGAAGCCATGAGAGCCACTGCCTGGTACTGCATCAGGGCATTTATTATTATTATTATTATTATGGTGAGCTGGCAGAATTATTAGCATGCCAGGTGAAATACTTAGTGATATTTTGCCTGCTGCTATGTTCTGAATTCAAATTCCACCAAGGTTGACTTAGCCTTTCATCCTGTTGGAGTTTCGGTAAATTAAGTACCAGTTGAATACTGGGCTCATTGTAATCAACTTACCCTTCCCTTAAAATTTCAGGCCTTGTGCCAATAGTAGAAAGGATTATTATTATTGTTATTATTATTATTAAGGCGATGTGCTGTAAGTGCTTAGCAATATTTCATCCATTGCTACATGAGTTCAAATTGTGCATCAGGCTCCAGTCTGATCTGGCAGTGTTTCTACAGCTAGATGCCCTTCCTAACGCCAAACCATTATTATTATTATCTCTGCCTTAGCGAAGGCGGATATCGTTTTCATTTGTGTTTGTTTGTTTGTCTGTGGACAAAATATCTCAAGAACCGCTGGATGGATTCAGATGAAGCTTTCAGAGATGTTTGGCCTCAAGACTGGCACAAACTGATTAGATTTTGGGATTGATCTGGTACTGAACAAGGATTCTGGATTATTTTTCCCGTTTTTTTACTTGATCTTTTGAGAGCAGTCAAGTTCATTTCAGATATTCTCATTTTAAAAATCATCTCTGGTTAATCATTGAAAGGACGTTGGTGTTGCATTGGTGGAGGTTTGTGCTCTCTGAGTAATCTTGTTATTATTATCATTATTATTATTATATTATTATTATTTAGCGAAGGTGGAGGTATTGTTTTCATTGTGATTTGTTTTTTTCATTGTCTGTGGACAAGATATCTCAAGAACTGCTGCATGGATTTGGATGAAACCTTCAGGATGTTTAGTCTCGTGACTGGCACAAACTAATTAGATTTTTGGATCAATCAGGTACCGGACAAACATTCGGGATTGTTTTCCTGTTTTTTAACTTAATTTTTGAGAGCGATCAGGTTCATTTTTAGTATTCTCATTTTTAGTATTCTCATTTTTAGTATTCTCATTTTTAGTATTCTCATTTTTAGTATTCTCATTTTTAGTATTCTCATTTTTAGTATTCTCATTTTTAGTATTCTCATTTTTAGTATTCTCATTTTTAGTATTCTCATTTTTAGTATTCTCATTTTTAGTATCTCATTTTTAGTATTCTCATTTTTAGTATTCTCTTTTTAGTATTCTCATTTTTAGTATTCTCATTTTTAGTATTCTCATTTTTAGTATTCTCATTTTTAGTATTCTCATTTTTAGTATTCTCATTTTTAGTATTCTCATTTTGTGAGAGCAGTTGAGTTTATTTCAGATATTCTCATTTTAAAAATCGTCTCTGGTTAATCATTGAGAGGACGCTGGTGTTGCCTTGTTGGAGATTTGCACTCTCAGAGTGCTCTTGTTATTATTAAGAAAGTGGGCATGTAAAATTATTAGAATGTCCATGAAGATGATGGTACTGAGGGAAATCAATGATGGCTATGGTGATGATAAGTATGATGATAAAGGTGTCAATTCTGGTGAAAAACCAGGTGAGAATGATAACGATGGTGATGTTAGTGATGGCAACGAAGACAATGATAAAGATGACGATGAAAGCAAAGTGGAAGATGGTGATGAGGATGTTGATACTTGAAGTGATGATGATGATGATGATATTAGCGACATTAGTGATGATGATGGTAATGATGGCTAAGATGATGATGGGGGTGATAGTTATGAAGATGCTGGTGAGAACGATAGATATAGTTGTGGCAATGTTAGCAATGATAATGATGATGATAGCAATAGTGATGATGAAGATGATGATGGTGACAATGATGATGGTGATGATGGTGATGACATCAATTATGATGATAGTGATGAGGTTGATGGTGATATTAGCAATGGTGATGATGATGACGGCAAAAATTTTGGTAATGATTGTCATAATGAGGATAATGAAGATGATGATGGTGATGATGACAATGAAAATGTTGGCAATGATGATGATGAGGCTAATGAAGATGAGTATGATGATGACAATGAAAATGTTGATGATGATGATGATGACAATGAAAATGATGACGATGATGATGATGACAATGAAGATGATGACGATGATGAGAATGATGGTGATGATGATGACGATGACAATGAAGATGATGATGATGATGACGATGATGAGAATGATGATGATGATGATGATGACAATGAAGATGATGACGATGATGAAAATGAGAATAATGATGATGACGATGATGATGATGATGAAAATATTGGTGATGAGGACAACGATGATGATGACAATAAAAATGTTGGTGATGAGGACGATGATGATGATGATGACAGCGATGATGCTATTAGCAATGATCATGAACATGACAAGAACCACGATAGTGATATTAACGATGATGATGATGATGATGATGATGATGGGAGCTACTTTGCTGCTGTTACTGAAGCTGCCGCTGCTGACAATAACAATGATTATTATTTATCACCGTTGTTGTTGTTATTACTCAGAGCCCCAAACTGTTCCTTAAGGTGTGTGTATGGGAGTTCGACGAAGCCCTGCTCCTAGGTAACCCCTGACATTTATCAAAACGGTGTCTGCTGGGATACTCTTGGAGAGGCGAGGGGGCAGATCGCTTAAATCTATTAAAAAGCAATCTTAATGTAAAAGTCACGTGGAAAATCAATACAAAGTGATTTCCCTTATTTATGAGAACGATCTATTTGTCTGTCTGTTTGTCCCTGGCCCCACTTCTCTCTCTCTCTCTCTTCTGTGTGTGTGTGTATATATATATATATGCACACATACATATAGTGGTGTGTATTTCTGTTTGTATATCTATCTATCTTGCAATGTGTTATCTATGCCTATCTATGTGTCTCACTATCTGCTTCACTTTTGGTCTATCTGTCTTTCTATCTATCTACCTGTCTGTCTATCTATCTGTCTGTCTGTCTGTCTGTCTGTCTGTCTGTCTGTCTGTCTGTCTGTCTGTCTGTCTGTCTGTCTATATTTATCTATCTGTCTATCTATCTATCTATATCTATCTATCTATCTATCTATCTATCTATCTATCTATCTATCTAATCATCTATCTATTTGTCCCTCTGTCTATCCATCTATCTATCTATCTGTCTGTCTGTCTTTCTATCTTCATGTGTATCTATCTATCTATCTATCTATCTATCTATCCATCTACCTATTTGTCCCTCTGTCTGTCCATCTATCTATCTGTCTGTCTGTCTTTCTGTCCATCTATGTCTGTCTGTCTATATCTATCTATCTATCTTTCTATCTATTTTTCTATCTCCCTCTCTCTCTTGATCTATCTATAAAACTCCTTTATAAGTAGGGCTAATTTAGTTGCTGCTCCATAGACTTGGAAAAGAAAATGGTGAGCTCAATCAATTTTCAAACCTTATTCGGGTCTCATCAAAAGGGTTTACATCAATTTCATCATCCTAGAGAAACAAGCAACCACTCTGTTTATATATTCACCAATTACAGTAGCCACAGAAACATGGGGCTACTAATTTGCATATCACTTTCTTAAGAAATCGCCATCCACACAGTATAGAGATTTGATATATAGGCACAGGAGTGACTGTGTGGTAAGTAGCTTGCTTACCAACCAAAAGGTTCTGGGTTCAGTCCTACTGCGGGGCATCTTGGGCAAGTGTCTTCTGCTATAGCCTTGGGCCGACCAAAGCCTTGTGAGTGGATTCAGTAGATGGAAACTGAAAGAAGCCTGTCGTATATATATATATATAGTTAATCCAAACATGAAAACACAAAGAGAAAACACAACAACGCAAGGACATGGAACAAGTATAGTGTTATTGGACGCTCAGGAAAGAAGGAGGGTTTAATGTTTCGGGCGGATAAATATAAATTTACATAAATAAGGATAAGATCGTTAATCTAAAAATAAGATAACGATTTTATCAAGTGGTCAGCATGGAAAAAAATAACCTTCAATTCATCATCGTTTAACGTCCGCTTTCCATGACGATTTGACTGTGGACTGGCAAACCAGATGGCTGCACTAGGCTCCAGTCCTGATCTGGCAGAGTTTCTACAGCTGGATGCCCTTCCTAACCCCAACCACTCCAAGAGTGTAGTGGGTGCTTTTATGTGTCACTGGCACGAGGGCCAATCAGGCAGTACTTGCAACGGCCGTGCTCAGATGGTGTTTTTTATGTGCCGCCTGCACAGGAGCCGGTCCAGCGGCACTGGCAATGACCTCGCTCGAATGTTTTTTCATGTCCCACTGGCACAAGTGCCAGTAAGGCGATGCTGGTATCGATTACGCTAGAACAGTGCTTTTTATGTGCCAGTGGCACGGAAGCCAGTTAGCCATATATATATATATATATGTATATGTGTGTCTGTATATGTTTGTGTGTCTGTGTTTGTCCCCCCAACATCGCTTGACAACTGATGCTGGTGTGTTTACGTCCCCGTAACTTAGCGGTTCAGCAAAAGAGACCGATAGAATAATACTAGGCTTACAAAGAATAAGTCCTGGGCTTGATTTGCTCGACTAAAAGCTGTGCTCCAGCATGGCCGCAGTCAAATTACTGAAACAAGTAAAAGAGTAACAGAGAGAGAGTAAAGGGTAATACATGTAACCTATATAACACCTTTATAAACATCGCTTGACAACTGATGCTGGTGTGTTTACGTCCCCGTAACTTAGCGGTTCAGCAAAAGAGACCGATAGAATAATACTAGGCTTACAAAGAATAAGTCCTGGGCTTGATTTGCTCGACTAAAAGCTGTGCTCCAGCATGGCCGCAGTCAAATTACTGAAACAAGTAAAAGAGTAACAGAGAGAGAGTAAAGGGTAATACATGTAACCTATATAACACCTTTATAAACATCGCTTGACAACTGATGCTGGTGTGTTTACGTCCCCGTAACTTAGCGGTTCAGCAAAAGAGACCGATAGAATAATACTAGGCTTACAAAGAATAAGTCCTGGGCTTGATTTGCTCGACTAAAAGCTGTGCTCCAGCATGGCCGCAGTCAAATTACTGAAACAAGTAAAAGAGTAACAGAGAGAGAGTAAAGGGTAATACATGTAACCTATATAACACCTTTATAAACAAAGCTAATTTAGCTGTTGCATTATAAGCTGGCAAAAAAACCCCAAACAAACGAAGGTCAGACTTCATCAGTTTTCAAACCTTATTATTGGCTATTCATCAGAGGTATCTCCATTGCTTGACCAATCCTAGAGAAATTAGCAGCCAATCTGTTTATATCCTCAATGAATCCTGTAGCTACAGAGAACTGAGCTTACTCTTTTACTCTTTAACTTGTTTCAGTCATTTGACTGTGGCATTGCTGGAGCACCACGCTTAGTCAAGCAAATCGACCACAGGACTTATTCTTTGTATGCCCAGTACTTAAACTGTCGGTTTCTTTTGCCGAACATCTAAGTTACGAGGACGTAAACACACCAGCATCGGTTGTCAAGCGATGTTGGGGAGACAAACACAGACACATACATACATATATATATATATACATATATACGACAGGCTTCTTTCAGTTTTCGTCTACCAAATCCTCTGACAAGGCTTTGGTTGGCCCGAGGCTATAGCAGAAGACGC
>NC_043023.1:2120541-2130541 GCF_006345805.1 Octopus sinensis
CATTTGACTGTGGCCATGCTGGAGCACCGCCTTAAATCGAGCAACTCAACCTGGGACTTATTCTTTGTAACCCAGTACTTATTCTATCGGTCTCTTTTGCCGAACCGCTAAGTTTCGGGGACGTAAACACACCAGCATCGGTTATCAAGCGATGTTGGGGAGGGGGGGACAAACATACACATATATATATACATATATATGATGGGCTTCTTTCTTTCAGTTTCCGTCTACCAAATCCACTCACAAGGCATTGTCAGCCCGAGGCTATAGTAGAAGACACTTGCCCAAGGTGTCACGCAGTGGGACTGAACCCGGAACCATGTGGTTGGTAAGCAAGCAACTCCTACGCCTATATATATATATATATATATATATATTTATTTATTATATAGAAGGAGCTTCTACAGGACTAGAACTGTTTCATTCAAGAGAAATCTTCAGAGCTTCCTGAAGATTTCTCTTGAATGAAACAGTTCTAGTCCTGTAGAAGCTCCTTCTATATAATAAATTAATTTTACTCTACTATGTATTGAGTACCTTATTTTACTGTGGTTAACCCCGAATCAACCCGGGACCTACATATATATATATATATATATATATAGAAAAGATATGTGAGAAGTATCAAAACCATCTAAGGCACTCCTGGTAATTACCTCCGTATATATGGTCCCTGTTATAAGGTATACAGTAGTAGGTAATTTAAAAGATAAACTGCAGTTAAATGTATATAAAGCCATTATTTAATTAATTAAATAATAGCTTTATGACACCAAAGATCCACTTCTCATTGTTATATATTTCTCCATTTTCTTGTCATCTATATACATCATCATCATCATCATCATCATGATACATATATATATACTTCTAATATACTCTCTTTTACTCTTTTACTTGTTTCAGTCATTTGACTGTGGCCATGCTGGAGCACCGCCTTAAATCGAGCAACTCAACCCTGGGACTTATTCTTTGTAAGCCCAGTACTTATTCTATCGGTCTCTTTTGCCGAACCGCTAAGTGATGGGGACGTTAACACACCAGCATCGGTTGTCAAGCAATACTAGGGGGACAAACACAGACACACAAACATACACACACATATATATATATACATATACACGACGGGCTTCTTTCAGTTTCCGTCTACCAAATCCACTCACAAGGCTTTTGGTTGGCCGAGGCTATAGTAGAAGGTGTCACACAGTGGGACTGAACCATGTGGTTCGTAAGCAAGCTACTTACCACACAGCCACTCCTGCACCTATATAAGGATAAAATTTCTAAAAAAAATTTTCAGTGGCCAGCATACAAAAATTACCTTTTAAGGTGAAAATTATACAATTATAAATAAGGGTTAAAGGACAAAATTTTCCTTGCCAATATGCTGAAAAATAGATGCTAGACAGTGTCTATTTTTCAGCATATTGGCAAAGAAATTTTTTTCTTTTTGCCCTTATTTATAATTGTATATATGACTAGCTTCTTTCAGTTTCCATCTGCCATATCCACTCACAAGGCTTTGGTCAGCTCGAGACTATAGTAGAAGACACTTCTCAAGGGTGCCATGCAGTGGGACTGAAACTGGAATTATGTGGTTTGGAAGCAAGCTTCTCACCATACAGCCACGTTCTGAGTTCCAATTTGTCTTGGATCAATGCTGTTTTTAATTCTTTGCCCGTCGCTAAAATAAGTATCAGCTGAACCCTGTCGTGAGGTGGGGGTGTTCGATGTAATTGGATTAACCCCATCGCTGAAATTGCTGGCCTTGTGCAAAAATTGGAAATCAGTATGGTGGTGGTGGTGGTGCTGGTAGTAGTAGTAGTAGTAGTAGTAGTAGTAGCAGTGTTTGTTAAAAAAATAAATTCAAAGATTCTGTTATCAAGTGCAACAATATTTTTCAAAAAAGTTACCTGTAGGGAGAAGGGAGAGGATGAGAGAGAGAGAGAGACAGACAGACAGAATTGCTCTGCCCTACTACCACCACCGCAACCCATCGCCACCACTCAGACCCACCACCAGAACCAAGTTCTTTTTTATTATTTATTAAAAATAAACAGCTAATTAGCGAAATAAACTATATCAGACAAAACTAATTAGCGAGAACGTAATTTTGTTTTTTCTTAGAAATGAAATCCTCGTTTATTCTTTTCATTAACAATTAATCTTCTTCTGCGTTACTTTTCTTTAAATCTTCGTTCCCCAAGAAGAAAGACCGAATCCTTTATTTATTAAAGATGGGAGAATGCCTGATCGAAAATAAACCCTAAAAAGAATAGGGGAGTGGCAGAACAAAGAGGAGGCGATATAAATAACTAAGGTTGTTTTAATGAGGGCACCATTTTAACCATTCTGTGGAACCGTTTCTAAAGAGAGAATTCTTTTGTTCTTTTATTAGCTTTAGCTATCAGATCACGAACATGCTGGAGCAATGGTCCCTAAGTGATTAGTCGATAGATGTCACTGCTTGTATATGTTAATTTATTTTACATTTTCTGTCAGGCTCTGCTTTTTTAAACCCTACTTGATGCACCTCTAAGTCATAAGATGTAAGCAAACAGCAATAGGCATAGGAGTGGCAGTGTGTGGTAAGTAGCTTGCTTACCAACCACATGGTTCTGGGTTCAGTCCCACTGCGTGGCACCTTGGGCAAGTGTCTTCTACTATAGCTTCAGGCCGACCAAAGCCTTGTGAGTGGATTTGGTAGACGGAAACTGAAAGAAGCCTGTCGTATATATATATGTGTGTGTGTGTGTTTGTGCACGCGTATGTTTGTGTGTCTGTGTTTGTCCCCCCCCCCCAACATCACTTGACAACCGATGCTGGTGGGTTTACGTCCTCGTAAATTAGCAGTTTGGCAAAAGAGACCAATAGAATAAGTACTGGGCTTACAAAGAATAAGTCCTGGGGTAGATTTGCTTGACTAAAGGCGGTGCTCCAGCATGTCCACAGTCTAATGACTGAAACAAGTAAAAGAGAAAAGAGACCGATAGAATAAGTACTAGGCTTACGAAGAATAAGTCCTGGGGTAGATTTGCTTGACTAAAGGTGGTGCTCCAGCATGGCCGCAGTCAAATGACTGAAACAAGTAAAAGAGAAAAGAGACTGATAGAATAAGTACTGGGCTTACAAAGAATAAGTCCTGGGGTAGATTTGCTTGACTAAAGGTGGTGCTCCAGCATGGCTGCAGTCAAATGACTGAAACAAGTAAAAGAGAAAAGAGAAAAGAGACCAGTAGAATAAGTACTAGGCTTACAAAGAATAAGTCCTGGGGTAGATTTGCTTGACTAAAGGTGGTGCTCCAGCATGGCCGCAGTCAAATGACTGAAACAAGTAAAAGAGAAAAGAGACCGATAGAATAAGTACTGGGCTTACAAAGAATAAGTCCTGGGGTAGATTTGCTTGACTAAAGGTGGTGCTCCAGCATGGCTGCAGTCAAATGACTGAAACAAGTAAAAGAGAAAGGAGACTGATAGAATAAGTACTGGGCTTACAAAGATAAGTCCTGGGGTAGATTTGCTTGACTAAAGGTGGTGCTCCAGCATGGCCGCAGTCAAATGACTGAAACAAGTAAAAGAGAAAAGAGACTGATAGAATAAGTACTGGGCTTACAAAGAATAAGTCCTGGGGTAGATTTGCTTGACTAAAGGTGGTGCTCCAGCATGGCCGCAGTCAAATGACTGAAACAAGTAAAAGAGAAAAGAGACTGATAGAATAAGTACTGGGCTTACAAAGAATAAGTCCTGGGGTAGATTTGCTTGACTAAAGGTGGTGCTCCAGCATGGCTGCAGTCAAATGACTGAAACAAGTAAAAGAGAAAAGAGACTGATAGAATAAGTACTGGGCTTACAAAGAATAAGTCCTGGGGTAGATTTGCTTGACTAAAGGTGGTGCTCCAGCATGGCTGCAGTCAAATGACTGAAACAAGTAAAAGAGAAAAGAGACTGATAGAATAAGTACTGGGCTTACAAAGAATAAGTCCTGGGGTAGATTTGCTTGACTAAAGGTGGTGCTCCAGCATGGCTGCAGTCAAATGACTGAAACAAGTAAAAGAGAAAAGAGACCGATAGAATAAGTACTAGGCTTACAAAGAATAAGTCCTGGGGTAGATTTGCTTGACTAAAGGTGGTGCTCCAGCATGGCTGCAGTCAAATGACTGAAACAAGTAAAAGAGAAAAGAGACTGATAGAATAAGTACTGGGCTTACAAAGAATAAGTCCTGGGGTAGATTTGCTTGACTAAAGGTGGTGCTCCAGCATGGCTGCAGTCAAATGACTGAAACAAGTAAAAGAGAAAAGAGACTGATAGAATAAGTACTGGGCTTACAAAGAATAAGTCCTGGGGTAGATTTGCTTGACTAAAGGTGGTGCTCCAGCATGGCTGCAGTCAAATGACTGAAACAAGTAAAAGAGAAAAGAGACTGATAGAATAAGTACTGGGCTTACAAAGAATAAGTCCTGGGGTAGATTTGCTTGACTAAAGGTGGTGCTCCAGCATGGCTGCAGTCAAATGACTGAAACAAGTAAAAGAGAAAGAGACTGATAGAATAAGTACTGGGCTTACAAAGAATAAGTCCTGGGGTAGATTTGCTTGACTAAAGGTGGTGCTCCAGCATGGCTGCAGTCAAATGACTGAAACAAGTAAAAGAGAAAGAGACTGATAGAATAAGTACTGGGCTTACAAAGAATAAGTCCTGGGGTAGATTTGCTTGACTAAAGGTGGTGCTCCAGCATGGCTGCAGTCAAATGACTGAAACAAGTAAAAGAGAAAAGAGACTGATAGAATAAGTACTAGGCTTACAAAGAATAAGTCCTGGGGTAGATTTGCTTGACTAAAGGTGGTGCTCCAGCATGGCTGCAGTCAAATGACTGAAACAAGTAAAAGAGAAAAGAGACTGATAGAATAAGTACTGGGCTTACAAAGAATAAGTCCTGGGGTAGATTTGCTTGACTAAAGGTGGTGCTCCAGCATGGCTGCAGTCAAATGACTGAAACAAGTAAAAGAGAAAAGACTGATAGAATAAGTACTGGGCTTACAAATAATGTCCTGGGGTAGATTTGCTTGACTAAAGGTGGTGCTCCAGCATGGCCGCAGTCAAATGACTGAAACAAGTAAAAGAGAAAAGAGACTGATAGAATAAGTACTGGGCTTACAAAAGAATAAGTCCTGGGTAGATTTGCTTGACTAAAGGTGGTGCTCCAGCATGGCTGCAGTCAAATGACTGAAACAAGTAAAAGAGAAAAGAGACTGATAGAATAAGTACTGGGCTTACAAAGAATAAGTCCTGGGTAGATTTGCTTGACTAAAGGTGGTGCTCCAGCATGGCTGCAGTCAAATGACTGAAACAAGTAAAAGAGAAAGACCGATAGAATAAGTACTAGGCTTACAAAGAATAAGTCCTGGGGTAGATTTGCTTGACTAAAGGTGGTGCTCCAGCATGCTGCAGTCAAATGACTGAAACAAGTAAAAGAGAAAAGAGACCGATAGAATAAGTACTAGGCTTACAAAGAATAAGTCCTGGGGTAGATTTGCTTGACTAAAGGTGGTGCTCCAGCATGGCCGCAGTCAAATGACTGAAACAAGTAAAAGAGAAAGAGACTGATAGAATAGTACTGGGCTTACAAAGAATAAGTCCTGGGGTAGATTTGCTTGACTAAAGGTGGTGCTCCAGCATGGCCGCAGTCAAATGACTGAAACAAGTAAAAGAGAAAGAGACTGATAGAATAAGTACTGGGGCTTACAAAGAATAAGTCCTGGGGTAGATTTGCTTGACTAAAGGTGGTGCTCCAGCATGGCTGCAGTCAAATGACTGAACAAGTAAAAGAGAAAAGAGACCGATAGAATAAGTACTAGGCTTACAAGAATAAGTCCTGGGGTAGATTTGCTTGACTAAAGGTGGTGCTCCAGCATGGCTGCAGTCAAATGACTGAAACAAGTAAAAGAGAAAAGAGACTGATAGAATAAGTACTGGGCTTACAAAGAAGTCCTGGGGTAGATTTGCTTGACTAAAGGTGGTGCTCCAGCATGGCCGCAGTCAAATGACTGAAACAAGTAAAAGAGAAAAGAGACTGATAGAATAAAGTACTGGGCTTACAAAGAATAAGTCCTGGGGTAGATTTGCTTGACTAAAGGTGTGCTCCAGCATGGCTGCAGTCAAATGACTGAAACAAGTAAAAGAGAAAAGAGACCGATAGAATAAGTACTAGGCTTACAAAGAATAAGTCCTGGGGTAGATTTGCTTGACTAAAGGTGGTGCTCCAGCATGGCCGCAGTCAAATGACTGAAACAAGTAAAAGAGAAAGAGACTGATAGAATAAGTACTGGGCTTACAAAGAATAAGTCCTGGGGTAGATTTGCTTGACTAAAGGTGGTGCTCCAGCATGGCTGCAGTCAAATGACTGAAACAAGTAAAAGAGAAAAGAGACTGATAGAATAAGTACTGGGCTTACAAAGAATAAGTCCTGGGGTAGATTTGCTTGACTAAAGGTGGTGCTCCAGCATGGCCGCAGTCAAATGACTGAAACAAGTAAAAGAGAAAAGAGACTGATAGAATAAGTACTGGGCTTACAAAGAATAAGTCCTGGGGTAGATTTGCTTGACTAAAGGTGGTGCTCCAGCATGGCCACAGTCAAATGACTGAAACAAGTGAAAGAATAAAAGAATATATAAGTTAGATGCAGTTGAATTAGGTAATTAAGTTGAGGCACCCGATTAGGTCGGAATAATATATGCACACAACATTGGTACAATACCAACTTTGGTACAGAAGTACCAGCAGAATGATATGATCACTATAAATGCTTTTGTACATATAGATCTACGTATATATATATATATATACAGGATTTAAATTAAATTAGGTAACAGTTTACCTGTATAATAAGATCCATATGTAGCTCCTCAGGTGATAGTTAATCGTTGTCTCTGTAAGTAAATCTTGATTTAATGCTATTACATCTATGGCTATTTTGAAACTAACAAACACTAATACATTCTTAATGGAACACACCTCAACTATATATATACATATATTATGCCAGGTGTGTAACCAGCCCACTTATGAGGTACCTTTTCTTTATTGGACACTAAACTCTGCTTACGAAGACCTGTTGAGGCAAGTGAAATTGAAATCGAAATCACTGGCATCTGTGCTGGTGGAGCGCTAAGAACACCATCTGAGCGTGATCATTGCCAGAGCAGCTAACTGGCTTCCATGCCGGTGGCATGTAAAAAGCACCATTTGAGCATGGTCGTTACCAGCGTCGCCTTACTGGCACTTGTGCTGGTGGCACATGAAAAGACATTTGAGCGAGGTCATTGCCAGTGCCGCTGGACTGGCTCCTGTGCAGGTAGCACATAAAAAGCACCATTTGAGCATGGCCGTTGCCGGTACCGCCTGACTGGCACGTAAAAGCACCCACTACACTGTCGGAGTTGTTGGTGTTAGGAAGAGCATCAAGCTGTAGAAACTCTGCCAGATCAAGATTGGAGCCTGGTGCAGCCATCTGGTTCACCAGTCCTCAGTCAAATTGTCCAACCCATGCTAGCATGGAAAGCGGACATTAAACGATGATGATGATGGATGTATACACACACACACAGAGGATTTAACATTGCACAGCTAACAGAAAATAAAACACAATATTGACTTGTAAACCTTTAATATACTCAGTGGTACATTGTGTGGTTCCAAAACAAAACATGGAACCCTTTCCAGCAATTAATCTGTTTATATCACTTGCCAGGAATTCAATCAATACACAAACTGGTTTATCCAATTCTGTTCCACCACTAAACTTAGTGACTATTTAACCTCTTGTTAGTCACACGGGACGTGTTGTCACCCCAAATCTTTATAAATGCTCATAATGTTTAGTTGGTAACTTGGTTTCTTTTGCTCCCTTTCTCTACTCTTCTGACTCAGTGAGGGTGTTCATCATGTACATATATGTATGTATCCATCGTTATCTCGTTTATTTTATTCAATTTTACAAAAATTGAATCATGTCTTTGACAATTCTGGAGCATATTAAACTTTTGTGCATAACTTTTGGCCCACCCTGTGTGTGTATGATACATGCACACGCACGCACACACACACATACACGCACTATTTATTTGTATATAAGTTGCACTACCATATACCTGATTTTAACTGAAACATCTGGGGTGCAACATATACATGGTGTGAACATATGATGAACATGGTCCTTATATAACCTGCAAGAATCTAAGCAGCTTGAAACCATATTGCTCTTGAAATACACTGCTTTTGTTTCAATTAATTTTGAAAATGACGAAGAATTAATTAATATAAAATTTAGCATTATTAGTCTGGTGTTTGTGATATCATGAAATTTTGATGGAAGGTTATAATTTAGATCACTTTAACCCTTTAGTTACCATATTTCTCCTGAAATACACAGCCTTTGTTTTAACTAATTTTGAAAACAATACTCTCTTTACTCTCTTTACTTGTTTCAGTCATTTGACTGCGGCCATGCTGGTGCACCCACCTTTAGTCGAGCAAATCACCCCGGACTTATTCTTTGTAAGCCCAGTACTTATTCTATTCGGTCTCATTTGCCGAAACCGCTAAGTGACGGGGACGTAAACACACCAGCATCGGTTGTCAAGCAATGCTAGGGGAACAAACACAGACCACACACACACACACACACACATATATATATATATATATATACGACAGACTTCTTTCAGTTTCCGTCTACCAAATCCACTCACAAGGCTTTGGTTGGCCCAAGGCTATAGTAGAAGACACCTGCCCAAGGTGCCATGCAGTGGTACTGAACCCGGAATCATGTGGTTGGTAAGCAAGCTACTCACCACACAGCCACTCCTGCGCAATGAGGAATTTCATAAAATGGTTGTAATATATTTGTTTTCTGAAGAATTTAACAAGAAATAATGATGAAAGGTTATAATTTAGATCACTTGAAAACAGGAGGTTTGTATTATAGAACTAGGGGTCAGTCACAACTAGGTGTGTACCATAAACCCAATATTGTTTTGTGCTTGTCTTATTCTTTCCTACATGTTCACTCCTCTATATCCCATTTCAGCAGCATTTTGCTGTTAATGCCAACAGATTGAGCAATAATACAGTTTAGATGTCGAAACTGTGATGATTTTTGGTTGATAAATGCTGTGGGGATGTGTACCCTTATCTTTTGCTTGTTTTTTCCACTGTCTTCCATACATTTTTTCATTATTTTACTGTGCCCCTTTTTACCAATATATATTCTGGTAGAGCTGGTAGAAATGTTAGCACGCCGGGCGAAATTCGTAGCAGTATTTTTTGTCTGTTGTTACGTTCCGAGTTCAAATTCCACCGAGGTCGACTTTCCCTTTCATCCTTTCGGGGTCGATAAATTAAGTACCAGTTACACACTGGGGTCAATCTAATCGACTTAATCCGTTTGTCTGTCCTTGTTTGTCCCCTCTATGTTTAGCCCCTTGTGGGTAGTAAAGAAATATATATTCTTTTATTCTCTTACTTGTTTCAGTCATTTTGACTGCAGCCATGCTGGAGCATCACCTAAAAGGGTTCCTTTGTAAGCCTAGTAATTATTCTATCAATCTCTTTTGTTGAGCTGCTTTGTTACGGGGGACATAAACACACAAGCACTAGTTGTCAAGTGATAGTCAGGGGAACAAACACAAACATAATTATATATATCTAAAATGGGCTTCTTTCAGTTTCCGTCAACCAAATCCACTCAGAAAGCTTTGGTTGGCCCAAGGCTATAGTAGAAGACACTTGCCCAATCATCATCATTGTTTGACCATGGTCGAGACAATGGAATTCACCATGCTATGCCAGACTTCACGGTCCATCATGGCATTACGGAGGTCCTGTTGCTGGATGCCTGTATCCCTGGAGATTACATCAGGGTAGGAGAGTGTGCGCCCTCTGGTATTGCGAGTAGATGGCTTCCAGAGGAGAAGAGTAGAAATTACTTCTTTTTCACGCTCTACA